>NC_141930.1:25724259-25875774 GCF_057802395.1 Ceratotherium simum simum | reverse complement strand
AATCACTTGAGGGTTTGCTCCCCCACAACAGCCCCAAATTCCTGCCCTTACAGAGCACAGCCATTTCCCTTTGAAGGAGCTATCTCGTGGCAGATGCCATTTGTTACATAACATACACTTCTCTATCCACCTCAAAATGGTGGGGATCAACTCAGTTAAAATAGTAAACAAAATCACGTTGCAAACTCTGAAGGGGTACAGGAACACCAGTGCTCATTATTATTTAATCTAATTTCTCCTCCCCTTCAGGAAATTTTCTCCTCCATTCTTCTCACTGTCAGTTGTGAGCTCAGGGAATTCAAATTAATTTAAAGATTAGACTGAGTAAAACATAATTAGGAAGGTAAATGTTCAGGGGAAAAAAGGGCAGCAGAAAATGTGTTCCAGACATAAATATAAATGATGCTTGTGTTATCTGCCATTTTTACATGCTCTGTGTCACTGTTCCCATTCTTTGGCATGGATAATCCGAAGCTAACTACAGTCACACAAGAAATCAAACTGATAAATGGGAACAATAAGAAATTAGGGCTATTAGAAGCAAATTCCAAAGATATCCCTGCATAAAGTTAATTTAAAAATACAAATTAAATATGGTTTTTAGTCTTGTGTTAAATAGACATATTTGACAGAATAAATTTTATTTTGAAAATACAGATATACCCTAAATTTCAGCTGTATGTCAGGCCTGGAGTGTTTCAAATGTTTCCTTAAAATACACAAATGCAGCAATATCATGTAGGATGGAATATTTAGGACCTAAATAATTTAAATCCTGTTGCTCAATCTATGTGTGTGTGTACGTGTGTATTTTAACAACTTTTATGTGATGATAAATATCAGGTATCTTTTATTAAGGAGAAGCCTCTAATACCTAGAGAAAAGTCCTAAAGATGAAATTCTCTCTTTATAAACTCCAGGGGAGACCCTTTAGAATTCTGATTGGTTAATATTTTTATTGCTTATTATTTTCCTGTAAAATAGACAATTAAATTAGTCAGAATTAAAGAACACCACACTAGAAAATGATTTATATCTGGAAATCAGATTATTCACATTCTTATGGAAACTTCTCAAAAGTTAGATACAGGAACATGAAAAAAAGCATATTGCCTTTGTGATTCTCAAGTTAAATATTAAATATTTCTTACAGCCTCCAAGGCAAAAATACTATTAAGGTATTGAAAATCTGAGCAACCTTTCTGTGCCACATTTAAACCTCATTGATGGAGCTTTTAGATCAGAATGAAACTTACAGATTTGGTAATGTGAATTTCGTTTTATTGTATAACCTTCTTATAACTGCCTGAAGGCTCAGACTAATAATACTTCTAATAAACGACAAGCTTTTTAAATATATGGACTCAGTCCAGCATTTGAGCTAAGAACGTTTGAAAAGGCAAAATCTCATTTTTTTCATTCATTTTCCCACCGTATTTAGATATTGGAGTCTCAAGAACTAAAAAACTAGTCTGTAACTTGAAAAATATGTATTTTAGAAGTTTTTTATACTCTTTTAATATGTAAATGTTTCTAAATCACAACTCATAAATATAAGCCAAACCAGTATTAACATGTTTGGTATAATTTCTTATCAATTTTCATGTTTTTGCCATTAAATGGAGGTAAAATTGTCGGGTCATTCAAGTTACATCAATGAGACACGAAAACCGTGGTGGCTTCATTGGGTGATGGTATTGGGTAAATGAGAAGATTACTCTTTGTGATGTCATGGTTCACTGCTTAACATACGTGAAGGTGTGATATGCATACTCATAATGAATCAGAGAAGGACTTTAAAGTAAAAGCCAAAGACTAAGAGAAACAAATCCATGTTAGCCATCTATTACTGCATTTTGTTTAGAGAAATATTAAAATATTAGTGGATTTCTTCTTCTCAGTAGCTACCTGTTATATGGAAGATCAAAGTCAGAATCTCAAAACTAGGGCACAAATGAAGAAGACGGAGAAGAAGAGCAATGCATTTTCTTGAAAAACAAAACAAAATCTTACGTCCCTGATACATGAAATCTCCTTCTTAAAAAAAAATCAACAATTTATTTTTTATTTATATTTTATTTATTTATTTTTGTTGAGGGAGTCTCACTCTGACCTAACATCCACTGCCAATCCACCTCTTTTCTGTTTTTGTTTTTATGTGAGCCACCGCTACAGCGTGGCCAGTGACAGATGCGTGGTATAGGTCCGTGTCTGGGAACCAAACCCTCGCTGCCAAAGCGGAGCATGCCAAACTTAACCACTAGGCCACTGGGGCTGGCTCCAAAAAATCAATGATTTAAATTCTACCCTGGTCGTGAGTGAATGAAAACTTGTTGTGGATCAGTATCACAGGAAATACATTCTTGGATTAGGCCCTCTGTCTAACTCTTAAGAAACAGAAACTCAGTTTTGAAACTCAGAATCTTGAGCATCACCCTGGGATCTTCAGAGGAAAACCAAGGAATGGGTATGGAAGCAAGGGTTCTCTTGGAAGATTATATGTTCTTAAACTCTAAGGGAAATATTAGTACATTCTCTTCTGTAACTATTTTATTTTATTTTGTTGTTGTTGAGGGAGATTGGCCCTGAGCTAAAATCTGTTGCCAATCTTCCTCTTTTTGCTTGAGGAAGAAAGATAGACCTTGAGCTAACATCTGTGCCAATCTTCCTTTATTTTGTATGTGGGATGCCACCACAGCATGGCTTGATGAGAGGTATGTAGGTTCGTGCCCGGGGTCCAAACCTGTGAACCCCAGGCCCCCGAAGTCGAGTGCACAAACTTAACCACTACGCTACCAGGCTGGCCCCTGTAACTATTTTATAAGTATCTTGAAAATGTTGCTTCAGCAAAAATTTTCAGTTTTAAGTGACTAGCAACACAACTGAAACTAACTTCAGTGAAAAAAAAGGAATTTGTTGGCAGGTTCCAGGCACAGCTGGCTTCAAGACTCAAGGATGTCTACAGGCCTGGATTCCTCTCCATCTCGCCTTTCAGTTTCAGCTCTGCCTGGCAGCAAGGTGGCTGCCAGCTCCAGCCTTATTTCCTTTCAGTTTCAACTCCAGCAGGAAAGAGTAAGCCCTGTTAATGGAAACTCTAGAAAAAACCCCTGAGTTTCATTCTGCTTGTCATACTTAAGGTGACTCAATCACTAGGGTGAGAGGAATATGTTGTACTCTGATTTAGGCTGGGTTATGCACTCTATCTCTGGATTCTGTGTGATATAACCTCCCCCTGGACGTGGGCCTCAAAAGTGTAAGAAGCACGGATCCCGAAATGAAAATCTGGGTATGTGGCTAGAGGAAGGGGAATGGATGTGGGAGAGGCAGTTAACATAGAGCCACTACGTTGTCAATCAACCATCCTCCATATCACTCAAAAATTATCATTCTTACTTGCCTGCTTTTTGAATTCCTTGTTTTCTGCAACACATGGAATTCCCTTTCAGCAAAATATTAACTCTTGCTTCATGATTGTATTCAGTGAGTGATGCAATTACATGTTTGGGTACCATAATCTGTAGTTAAATGCAGCGGTTAACTACAACAGGATGGGGCATAATAGTGATACCAGAGAAAGGAAAGGTAGCATGCTTGGCAGCCCTTGGGTGTGTTGATTCTCAAAGGTAACAATAATAGAAGGGCTGTGAGTAGCTTCAAATTACTTTTTCTTTCTAATTGGCAATTAGTTCTAATTAACTTTTAATTAATATTCAATGTTTTCTTTAACAAATGGAACCCTGATGAGATCACATCTGTTAATACCACTCAGTTTCTATTTTGGTGTTCTACAATTTTCCATTATGACAGTAGCAAGTGCAACTTTGGACAAAAAAAAGATCACCTTTTAGCTAAGGTTAAAAAAGTGGCCTGATTTAAAGTCATTGTGCTTTAAAAGTGATTTCGGCAAAAACTAAGACTCTATGAAATTGGATTTTGCACTACAATCTTAACAGAGAGCATCAGGAATTAGAAGTTACTGCCACTTTTCTGTGGCCTCAGTGAAAATTCTTTTGAAGTATTACAAGCTGTGTACAAATCCCCCTTTTTACTATGATGGGCACACAGGACAGAATGTAGAATGTAGGACATAATGCGTAGAAAGATGCATGGAGATTTCTTCCATGCAGTTACTTTAGAGATAAAGCTGAAATCCAGAGAGAAGTTTTGGCTGATCCATGCAATTCCATAAACCAATATTATTAGAAAGAACAAAAACAGAGAAATCTGCAAATATCTTACTTTATAGAAAGTTGAACCTCGCCGGAACACAATTCTGCTCCATCATCTGACCATTAATTCTCTTGGCTTTCCCAAGTTCTGTTGCTTTCAGACTGTTTGTTGACATCATTCCAAGACATTTTTTTGTTTCATTCTTTAGCTTTTTAGTCTAGCTAGTGTTTTGGTTTGTGCTTTGGGTAATCTTTCTTCATTATTTGTTTTTTATTTGTGAGCAAGCTTTTAGTAAACATGTAGATGCATGTCCTTTTCGATTATCTCAATTTTACCTTTGCTGATTAGGATAATTTTTCAAATATGCTTCTGCGGTTGCTCAATATTAAATAAAACTGGAGCCATTGTTCATCGTGATGTGTGGATTAAGTAGAATAACTGGGGTCCAGCAAGTAATTTCTCAATTTCAAGCAGAAGTCAGAGTGGGCAAGCCACAGATGCTTCTGGCTAATTTTTGGTTTGAACGTCCAATGTCATTCTCTTTGATGAGAGGCCAAAATTCAAAACTTTGGTTTAAAGAAGCAAAATTTAAGTGGGCTAACTATTCTTCTTAATGTTGGCTACAGAATTGAGGTTTAAGAAACTGGCTTATTTGAAAGAGATTTTAGCCCTTGTAGAGTAATAATTAAGACGGCTATATTTGGGTAAATGGGTTGTAGTTATTTCTTTTCTGCTTGAAATGAAAAGTAATTTGCCAAACCCCAAATTCCCTTTTCTACATTGATCTTCTATGCCCAAGATACTTTGGAAATGTGAATAACTTTTCTCTTTAGCAAACCAACCACTATAACTATAATAAACAGATGAAATCTTATGACTTAAAAATAATACTTGATGATTTCTTGGGAATTGAACTTCTTTCTTGAATACATATGTTTAGAACAGTACACTATTTAGAGGGACATTATATGCTATGAGACACTCGTTTTGATAAGATATTTGATAAAATAACAACATGTAATGATTAATAAACTTTCTTGGACTTTACTACACATTGAAATTATCTTTTTTTTTTTTTAACATGGCACTTATAAAGAAATGGAGAAGCCAATCACTTCTAGATTCTTATAATGCCATTAATTTCATTCTTTTGAGAACTTAGGTTCAATTGAAATCCTGAATCCTGATTTTCTGTTGGTGAAGGTTCTGAACAATGATGCTTCTGGCATCTTAGGTTGAAAATTTCAAACAGCATTTTAAAGAAACTCTTTTCTTTCATCTGTCAGAAGTTTGCTTAGGTTTTCAGCATCATTCCCTTATAATAAATGGGTATGAATCTATTATTGTTAATAACTTGATACATATAGCCTTTATTTTAAGTAAACTAAAAATAGAAAAATCAGTTCTTGTGAAATCTGTAATGTAGAAAATGTTTACACATTGTACATATTCGTTGCAAATGTTAAAATCTCCAATATTATTAAGTATTGGCTAAAACCAATCAGCTAGGGAAGAAGAAACTTTTTTTTTACTAACTGCTTAAACAAAATGCAACCTAATTATGATTGCAATGAAATTCAAAAGTCAAAAGAAAATGCAATACCAAAAGAAAATTTAAAAATTAATTAAAAAAATTCAAAATGTGTTAAAAAATTTTTAAATTCTAAATAAAATAAAAAAAGAAGTCAAAAGAAAATTCAAAAGAAAAATCATTCATTTTCTCCTTATAATCCCACTTTTGGGATTTCTCAAATGGAAATCATCACACTGAAGTAAAATCCCAGAAGGATGTCCATTGCAGAGAAATCTGCAACAGCAAAAACAGAAAGATGATCCAACTGTCTAACAATACGGAATGCTTGCTTGAGTAAATTATGATATCTAATTTCAGTTAATTACTATGAACTCACTAAAATGTTTAAAATGTAACTTCATTGGGTTGGATGGAAACCTCTATTAAAAAATGACAACTCTAGGGCCGGGCCCTGTTGCCGAGTGGTTCAAGTTCCACATGCTCCACTTTGGCAGCCTGGGTTTGTGGGTTCAGATCCTGGGCATGGACCTACTCCACTGACCAGCCAAGCTGTGGCAGTATCCCATGTACAAAATAGAGCAAGGTTGGCACAGATGTTTACTCAAGGAAAATCTTCCTTAGCGAAAAAAAAAAAAGATAACTCTGAAGGAAACGTTCGGAGTCTCTCAGGGGCTTAAATTTTCTCTTTAAATGCTTAGTTTCTCTTTAAAAGTGTTGTTTTCCACTTAATTAATTAATGCAAATATATACCAAAAAAGTTATTTTATAATTCAGAATAATCATAACTAGGGACTTTTTTGGCGTGGAATTTATGAATGTTCTAAGTGTCAACACCTACCACGATGGTTCCTATTTTCCAGGTTGGGTGCTTCTCAGATAAGCCAGTATTGTGTTGGGAGTTGGCAGAAAGACAATGTGAGATCTATATTTATTTGAAAGAAATATTAAATTGAGCATTTTGGATTCAAGGAATTCCTCTCCAACTCTAGAAACCATGCCAGAGCAGATGTCCTTGGGGCAAAGCCCGGCTAGGGATTGTTTGCCATCTTGCTATTTTCTTTGCTTACAGCTTTTTCCATTGAATGTGTTTTTCCTTTTGCAAACAATCTCCAATTTGTTGTATGTGACCAGGAAAATTGGGATTTGTGTTCAACTTCTCAGGAACAACTCTATTTTGTAATTGAGGGAGAACTGTATTGCAAGCTGTATATCCTGGATTTGTTCACATTTTGTTAGGTAAACGTAGATGAGCTGTCAGTGAGATAATATTCGTAAAGTGATTTGCACTCTTTCGTATTCTATAAATCTAAGGTAGTATATTCTTTGAATTAAAATAAAATCGTATATTATTCTAGTTAATACGCCACCTGGTGTAACACAAACTTTGAAACCAGGATCCCAGTTCTTGATTAGCCACTGAGTGTTGTTATTATCCACTGAGTGAATAATAAGACATCTCTTTTAAATTAGGCTTATTAAGAAAAACATTCCTTCAAACTTTACAAGTAAAATGCATGAGTTTTAGGGTTCCCTTGACAAGACAAATAAGGAATTATATTTATGTTCATTGAAAACACTGTGTCACTCTACAATGTTATAAGGGTTCAGAAATGGACTTTAAAAGGTGCAAATACTATGACTTAAACTTTTTGCAATGCTATATTTTAGAGAAGGGTGTGACGACTGATAATTTCAAAATCATCCAAAAAAGCATTGATTTCTAAAGTACCTGGTTGTTATTACATGGCTTTAGCTACAGTAGATTTCTAGTACTGGCTGTTAATTTGGTGGTTCTCTTCATCACACTAACAACTGGTAGTTTTCATGATTTTCTTCACATGTCATACATACACATATATAGATATCACAGTTAGAGACATTCAAAATTGGAAAACCACATGCTCAGGAAGAAAGAAATTCCATCCAGATTACTTCTGGGCAAAGTTTGCATTCTCTAATCGCATTACTGCCCTCATTGATAAGATAAAATAAAATATAAAGTAAAAAAATGAAATAAAATAGAACAGTGCAATCCTTTAAAAGTGAAAAAGAAACTGAATATACTTCAAAACCACATTTTACCTCCTATGTTTTCATTAATTTTTATTGAAAAACATTGCATAAACAACAAGCAGAAAAGTAATAGAAACGTGTCAGCATCTTATCTGCCCTATACCCAAAGTCTATGAGAATTCTTTCAAATCAGCATTTTCATGAGCAGTGCCATACCTCTCTACCAGCAGGGCTGGCAATCATAGGGAACCTCGGTCCCTTTATCTTGCATGTAGGAGGATCATTATTTTTATTTCCCCCTTGAAATAAAATAGCTACTCTTTTATCATTATGTGGGTTTGAAGCCAAGACAGAGCCAAACTGTAAGTCAGGAAAAAAAAAAGACATTTGGGACTTTTCCTTAGGGAACTTTCCTGTTAAGTTAGTCTCTACTTTCATTTGTCCTAAAAGAAAATAACATCAGTTGTGTCCATAATATACCTAGTTCATGGTCCAATAGATCACACCGCCAGGAGCTTTGCCTAATGGCCTTCAATTCATATTTTTCTAACCTTGACTCCCTACCCCCACCCTCTCTGTGTGGTCTAATTCTGGGTGCTGCTGCTGAAGCCCAGATGGGAGTCTTTGGGGCTAGATATTGTGGTCCTATCAGCGAGTGTCATCTTGGCCATCCTTTGGAAATACCACACGGCTCATAAGCATGGACAGGGAAGATGCTTCAATTGATCCCGATTATCTGCTTTGGAATTAGAGTACCACCTCTGTACAAGACCAATTTGTCGTCTGTTATGGGCAGGTGTTTTGCTAGGTCTTTTATCAGGAGGTTTTGACCCACTACCCTAGCATTTGGCTCCTAGCATAGCCTTGGCCTCCACTTAGGTGCACGGTGGAAGAAAATCTTAATATCCTCCCGTGCAAGCTCTGTGTGGCTGCAAGATGGTTTGTTGAGACCCTCAATATAAATCAATGTTATCCTGTTAGAGTTACTGTGACAACAAAAAGGAAACAAGCTATCATTACTTCACTATGGAATATTCCTTTTGTGTGTGTGTAAATTATAAATATTACTTTTTCTCCCCACCTTCGGTTTTTAAAATGTGGTTTCACATTTCATTTAATGCTAAATGGTTCATTACATAGAGTAGCAACTCAGTTCTCTTATTACGGTGTTATCTTTCACTTTGTCAAAATATGTCTACTTGATAAGAAATCTGACAGAAGTTGCTTATGATGGGATCACTAACAGCCATCAGTTTCTCTCTAGCAAATGAAACTGTAACCATGGTGACGGCCTTTTTTTGCCAGAATGAAAATGAGACAGCACTCTGCTGCAGCCATTAGCAGAATACACAAATGTCCCTCAAGGCAAACATCTAAAGCAAATGGACTGCAAAGGAAGGAGCACTAATTTCTATTTATTTAGGATTTGTAAACCTAGCAGAGCAAGATATTAACAAAGGAACAAACAAAGAAAGCTTAAAAAATCCCTGCTGTTTGTGTTTTTCTTTTGGTTTATGAAACTCCCTGTTTCAAATCTAAAATACTCCCGTCTGATTTTCCTACTCTAGTATTGAATAATGCCAACAATGTGCCTTTTACTCTAGCCCTGGATATTTCATGGGTTTTCATTCCCCCCTTTCATCAAGGGGAAAAGAGAACTTAATCAATCAGGTAGAAAAAGTACTTTAAATGATAAGGAGTTTCTCCTAGTGTTTTAAAATGTGCATTTTAGGGAAAACTATCAAAAACAAAATACAAGATGTCTTTTTTCATATACTTTAATTTTCAAAGAGTCATGTTCATTCTGATAAGGGGCATAGAGGCTGATAATAAGTCTATTCTAACACCATCAGCAATCAGCCACAGGCTGTCAAAGACCTTTCAAGTGTCAGACCCTTCTTGGTGTCTTCTTATTCACCATTAGACCCGTCTCAGCAGAATCTACTCAGTGCATGCAGATATTCTTTTGACAGACATGGCTTAGGTGAAATTTCTTTAGCCATCTGTGATGTGAGAAAGTGATTTTCTTTAACTCTCTTACATCTAAACCAAAATATTAGTTTAAAATGGTTTCCAGGTCTCTGTCTCTCTTTCTCATTCTCTTTCTTATGTCCTTCTCTCTTCCTCTCCCTCCAACCCTCCCTCTCCAACTATTCTAATGGTTAAGCAAAAATAATATTTTTTTCAGGGTCTGATCCAGTTTATTTCCTGCAAATGCTTACTTAGTTTTTAATTTATGCCTTGATCGAAAGAGCAAATGACTTCGGTAGTATGTTATGAAGCCTGTTAGGGACCTCTTTAAGGCCCATTTAGGTATATACGTTATTTCAGAATACTTGCTGCCACCCCAGAGAGGCATAAAAATATCAGTTTCAGGCAATGATATTTTTTCCCAGCATCTTATTCAGAAGATCTGAGTTAGGAGATTTTGAAGCCCAATAAGGGAATCAGTCTAAAAGTCTGTGGCTGTATTAAAACAATTAACCTGTGGAATTTGTCTGTCAGTGACTACAGTGTAGGTACTCTGCATACCCATCTCTGGAACGTTTTCCTGTTTAAGGTTTTTTTTTTTTTCAGTTGGGCAGATATCAATGATCTGTACGTTTTGATTTTCTTCACAACTTTCAGCATCCGCCTCAGAGCACTGCGGACTGAAGCTGAGTAGTGTTGGATGTAGAAACTTGTCCACGGCCAGATATTCACCAGCTCTTTCTTTTACTTTAAGCTGCAAGACTTATAAAGGACACCCTCATATCTCTAAAACTGATGAAATCAACAGGAAAGGGGTTTAGGCATTGATTTTGCATCTTGGAACTAAGTTCAGTTTGCAGTGTTTCCTTTTTGGGGTCATCTTTTCATATTTACTGATTCAGTATTCTTTCTGGTAGAGTGAAAGCAAAAATACTTTAACTCAACTCAATAACACTAGCTAATTTATATCTCTAGCTTGTAACTTATTTTAAGAACTTTTTAATAAAAATATTTGTCTATGAGTTCACCAAGTATACATCGAGTGCCTAATGTACATAAGACACAGTCTAGACACCAGCATATGAGATGAGGTATGATTTGTATATAAATAGCTACAAGTGCCATAATAACAGTCAATATTTATTATGTTTCACAAGTGCCAGCCATGGTGAGATGGTGGGAGCACCACCTAGAAGCATATAGCACTAAGCCAGAAGAGGAGTCATAAAATCTGTCCTTGGATAATGATAATGGGTACAGAGAAGGATTGGAGGCTAAAAATACCTGAAGAGCTAGAATAAAGGGACTTTATAAGCAAGGGACAGGAGAAAGTCAGATATCTCTGTGAGATTTTTGGTATTTCCAACTCAAACACAAAATATAGTTTAGCCTATGTAATTTGCTCCAGGAGCGTTCTAGATTGTGTAATGGTGAAGTGCGTGTGCTTGAACCATTACTGGCTGTACTTGTGGGAACGTGGAATAACACTCATGCTTCTCAGTTTCCTCACTTGTTAAATTGTGAATATAGTCGTCCCTGGTATTTAGGGAGCGTTCAATAAACATTAGCTAATTTTTTGTCCATAGAATGGGATATGACCAATTTTAAAAGATATTGACCATATTGTGTGCTTTTCATAGTGATTTTTCGATGAATTTATAATTGTCTTTTCAGCTCTATTCAAAGTTGTGATAAAGAGCTTTGGCCGGAGGATGTGTCAACACGCTGCTTCCTTCATCCACAAAGGAAATGTCTGCAGGACTAAGCAGTGTGCTCGGTGACTCAGTCAATGTACGTTCTGGAGCAAGTTCCTCACCTCCTTGTGGACTGGGAACAAACAGTTTCTTGGTGAAAGCCCACAGTGAGGTTTCCAGGGTCCACACTTTGCATATCGCTGATCTCCACGTTGAATCAAAGGAATTAAAAGCAGAAAATTAAACAGTGTTTAAAAGATGCACGCCAGGGATGTATTTACACCACCTTAGATCTTTTGCCTTCTTTTGTAGGACAGACACAGGGAGGTTCAGAATGAGGAACAAAGAGAATAGCACTGTGACCTTATCTGTCACCAGCCAATCCCAGCCACATGAGCCTGAGGGACTTCCTTTTTCTGTTTTCTAGAAGGGTGCTTGGCCACCCAGCCTCAGTCACAGCTCAGCTAGATAACAGAAGTTTAACCCATTCTGGTCAGTTCTGTGAGCATTTCTAGCTTCTAGGCTTACTACTCTGAATCAACCCATGAGGAAGATCAGATTTCTGGTAATTCCTTGTGTTCTGTATTATTTCAAGGTAATATTAAATTACCTGATGCCCAGTTGAACCCACCACCATATAGACCTGCAGCCTCAAGCGCAACTTGGGATAAAAGCAGTTTCTTCAAGATGGAAGACTTGGAGTCTGCCATTCATCATTCTTTATTGTAGCGTGAAGGCCACTTTTGAAGTTTTCCTGTAATACGCAACTTTGTGAGGAAGGTGAATGAAAATTCAAAAGATCCATATGGTTCTAAAGATCTTAAGGTATGAGCATGCACTCCTTGAGAACACGGCCTACTGCTTCTCTTTCATTTATTACTGTTTCAGTGCAAGAAGCTTCTAGAAGATCTCCTTCTGGAGAACTTTGCCTCCCAGAGGCAGATGCATGTTTAGCTCTGAAGCCAGCAATGTAGTCTTACTGTGTTTTCCAGTTCTCCTTTATGTAACTTGCCCCTCTTTTTAGCAACTCCATCTACAAGAGCTACTTACGATGCAATCTGAAAATCTAATTCACACATAGGTATAAATAATTTACAGCATTTATAGAAAGTACTTGCTTACTCAAAAGCGACTAGAATTAGTAGGTAAACAGGTCTCTAATGATGGTATTGTATGTACCATCATTATGCTTTTGGGAAAATGAAGTTTCCATGTGTCCCTAAAATCACTGTCCATTATTCTGAATTGTGAGGTTGGCCTGACAACATAACATGTCGGGACCTCTCAGCTAGACATGATGGGCACAGGAAGACAGAAGGCAAATACCTCTACTAATTCATTCAATGAGCACTTGCTCTGATTCCTACTGTACTAAATTGACTAGCCATGCAAAAAATAGGATTAACTGTCCAATTAGGAACTTGTGCTTTTTTTTTTTTTAAACAATTGAGCCTGCCTATACTAGGAAGTTATTAATAAAATAAGCCATTAAATTCAAAATAGACAGTAGTGAAGTTGAGAACTTCCTTCTTTATCAAATCACATTTCAACTCACCTAAAAGCAACACCAGGCTTCCACCTTTCAAAATAAATGAAGGCTACTCAATAAATGCCTAAAGCCCATAAAAATCTGAGCCAAGTGAGTGTTATTTCAGGCTGGTATTTATCCTGGGGATAAAGTTTTATGGGAAGCATATAAGAAACATGAGTATGTTTCAACATATATCATATTTAGTAAATATTTTTTAGCATTTTTATGTTTTTCTTGGCAACTTAGAAATTCATCCTTCAAGTAAATTGTTACAAGTGTATGAAACTAATGTATATTTAGTTTATATTTCTTAGTAGTGAATATTATCTTTTAATGCTTGTTTCTTCTCTATAATCATTGACTTTTTCTCTAATCTTAAAAGACCAAAGACCTTTACTTCTGTACAATGGTTCCTTGGAGGTGAATATTCACAATTAGAATTTTAATTATCTCGATTAAGACTAAGTGAGGCCAAGTTTTCAGGAAACTGAGCATGAGACAAACTTTACAGGCTATCTACCTCTTATAACATCTTAGATTCTTCTGAGTCACAGGAATATTGAAAACTTCACCTCTTATGGCCAAATTCCAACCTATTCTTCGTTCTAATTTTCCTTTGGCCAGACCCAGCTTGCATGATTTCAACCAAGTCTCCTGCCTCTGCTTTAATTCAGATCTATTTCCTCCCATGTTTGAGTACACTTCTGCTGGTGCTCAAAAACCTTGCTCCACTCCCACCCCTAGACTCCCGGATTTTGCCACTTGACAAAATCCAGTTTTGGATTTGGATTGAGCCTGCCTCAATCCAATTTGGATCATTAAAACTACTAGTTTTAACGAATGAGGCAGAAGACAAACACTTCTATAAAACTTTACATGATTGATAAGGAATAAGAGGCCATTGCCATCCAGTCTTTCTGCTAACATGTCAATGTGGTGTTCAAAATGTGTATAGTTAAGCTGTGTATAAAACATTTTATTTGGACTTAAAACCACTATAGTATTTCTTTTAATTTTATAGGTCATATTGATGACATCGTTGAATAGAATCCATGAACTTGTTTAATAATAAATGATAGGTTACAGTTTTCACAGATGTCTACATATTATTAATAATTTCATATATTTAGCCACTTAAATGAAAGAACTGGGCAGATTAGAATTAGAAGAGTTGAAAATATTATTGTTTTTGATAACTCTAATAGAATTCATTTGTAACTTACAGTCACTATGTATGTGGCTATCTGAGAATGTTACCCATTAAAGTACTTCAAACCAAGCATTTCTTTTCCACATACTGTTTCATAGAACTTTGGAATAGCATTTTTTTAAACAACCAGAGAAAAGAGAAATGTAATAGGAGTCAGCTCTTGTCATAAACCTTATGAATTGTTTAGAGATATATTAAAAGTTGACATCAATTCATATACCAGCTTTCAAATGTTCCTATTTACAGTTTGTAGTTCTAAATCATTCCCTGTGTTTTATTTCCTTGGCATAAAATTGAATGTATTGTTACTTTCCATAGACCAGCTATCTCGGACTCTCACATGTTCTGAAAAACACTTGTGCCCCTTCCTGATCCCTTGGAATAGTTTCTCACAGGAGCATTATATATTTAGTTTGATGAATTTCAGAGAGAAAACACAGCTCATCTACAATTCAAAAATATTACTAATTCTTCATCATTAAGGATCTCTCTTACACTGGTTTCTAGGGATGGTAGACTCATGTACCAGCTTTCAGGATCATGGGAGATTGAGAAAAGTTATATCATGTTTGGGGGCTGCTGGTTGCCTTCCCACATGAGCACTGGAAATCTGTAAAATTGGACTGAGGGATTGGAACAATAAAATACTAAATAGTAAAGAACCTGGTAAGGTCACAGCAGACTTTGGTTTTGCAGAAACTTCACTACCTTTGATCCTTGGAGATTTTTCTGTTTTTCTCTTTTTTTTAAAATTTAGATTCACATGGTTCCTAGAGACACAAAATGATCGCATTGTAACTGAGCTCATACACTTTACTCTGGTAAGACTGCCAGCACACTCTTCAGAATACTTATCATCAATTAGAGAGAGGTAGAAAGATAATGGAGAAGACTAGAGTATAAGCCTTAGTGTGAAAAATGCCAAAGGAAGGATACAAATATAGTGCTCTGAGGATTCTGAAAAGAACAATTCCTTCTGGAGGTATAAAGTCTTTGGCATTTGAAATAGGACAGATAAAGCTTTAAAAGGAAAAGTAATAGAAGGTAAACCATTCCAGGGAGAGAAACTAGCAAGAACAAAGGCATGACAGAGGAAACTCAACGGTATGAATTTTGGCAACAGCAACATGGAGCAGAAATAGCTTTGACTACAAAGAAAGATTTGAATCTCAATTCTACTGTGAACTTTGAGACTTTGGACTCATTTTTATCTTGAGGCTTCATTTATAAATTAGATGTAATGCCATCTTTCTTATAGAGTTGTGAGGATTAAATAGAATAGTGTTTGCATACCACCTGGTTCATAGCAAATGCTCAACAAACCATAGCACTTCATAAAGGGATTTTTATGGAAGGCAATGACATAATCTGGGCTATCTTTTTATTTTCCTAAGCACAAATTCTTTCTTGAAATAAAAAGAGAGTAGAAGACATTTTCCCCAATGTTAAACTGCATAGAAAAATATTTAATTTAGAGATTAGTATAGTTATGGTTGATCTCATATAATAAATGGCTAGTTGCATATTATGCCCAAAGACTTTAAGAACTGAAACTTCAATGATTCTGTTAATATGGTGAACTTTGAGTATGTAATAATCAGTGCTTAAAATGAGACAGGACATGGTAAGAACTGTGTATTTTATTCAGTTAAGTAATAAATGAGGAAGTGAGATAATTCTTTCATGAAGTAGTCATAAAATCAAATTTTGGAATCATGATTCATCTTTGAGGTTACGTGGTATAACTCCCTCATTTTGCAATAAGGAACCTGAGGAGTATGTAGATGAAGACAGTGCTGTCTAAATGTCATTCTGAAGCACAGTCACAACACTTCACAAATTTTCATTGTTCCATGGCAAAAGAGAAATGTTTTAATGGTGTGAGCTTTTATGAAGCTAAATTTATTTATTTAAAATTTCCATATAAATATTTTACGTTAAAATGTTCACCTTAAGGGCTGGCCCAGTGGTGTAGTGGTTAAGTTCACATGCTCCTCTTCAGCAGCCCAGGGTTTGTAGGTTTGGATCCCGGACGCAGACCTACTCCACTCACCAGCCATGCTGTGGCAGTGTCCCACATACAAAATAGAGGAAGACTGGCACACACGTTATCTCAGGGACAATATTTTTCAAGCAAAGAGAAGAAGATTGGCAATGGATGTTAGCTCAGGGCCAATCTTTCTCACACACACACACACACAAAAGTTCACATTAAATAAAATAATAGTGAAGTAAATGATAGAGTTTTTACTCTCCTAATTGAGCAACATGTAAGTTAATTACTTGTCACCTTATTCCTTTTTAAAAACATTTAATCCTTTATGAAATCAAACATCTGGGAACCACCGAGTTAAGCAACTTGAGAAAGAATTTTCCAGACCATTAGCAACTATTCTAGATTAATAACACAGGTTGCCTAGGTCTTGATTCAATACTCTCTCCAATACCTCTCGATGTAATTTAAGAATCTTGTTTATAAGATCCAGAAAAATAAATCCAATCTTCCTGTGTTCTGTCCTAGTCACGTTTTCTGCATTTTCTTTCTTAACAAAATTTTCCCAAGTTAAAGAGAGTAAAAGAAAACTAATTTAAAAACTTTAAATGCGTCAATATTCCTATCTGGTAACCATTCTTAGAATATTTTATAAAGTGAGCCTTGAATGTAATGAAAAACAAAACCATGACAGTTATCTCTGTATTTCATTCATCCCTTTACCTCTGGATGATCTGTTATAAGCCATGGGCATTTTTAGTCAAGTGTATGTTTCCTGGACATGGATTGTGAATATACCTATTACCACTTCACAAAAACCATTTCTAATATGTATATAATGAGTCATGAGTATGTTTGGTCCAAAATTTAGTTTCTCAGTTAATTGTTTAAAATATGTAACATATTTTTATGAAGAAATAATGCTATTTCTGGTGGTTTTGTTCTCAGGCTTGCTTACAAAAAGCCATTTTTAATCCAAAATGTAGCTGGATCATACCATTCTAGGTTCTGATTCTGGATAAAGAGAGGCATTGTTCATGAGAGGAAAACATGGAAAAATGTATACATCCAGAGCCCTCAGAAGTCAAGAAAGGTAAAATTGTAATTTCTAAACTTTTAAATTTCAAAGATTTACTATACATATTGTATTCTCTGTGAAACATATTGTTAGCCACGTCTTTCAGTGCAATCATGGAGCACCTTATGGAATGTGGTAATCAGGCTGAGGTATGATTGGAAAATCTATATTTGTGCAGGAGTGATTCAGTATGCCCCTTCTTATGAAAGACGGGAGATGTTGCCTCTAACACTCAAGAGTTATGTTCCAATTTCACAGAATTCACATGGTGATGAAGTCCTATAGTACTTTTCTTGGCTTCCTCAGATTTTCCCCTTACCTTTTTCGTTGGCACAGCGTCACAGTCAATGACTCTGTTGTCACCACTCTTAGATGATAAAAGTACCCCTCCCCCCAAAAAATAACAAACTTGCCCTCATGCCTTCTGTTTCTCCCCTCCCTGACAGTCTATTGGTCCCTTATTCTCCAGGGTGGGTTGCCAGTCCTTCTCAGTCATTCCTGGTTCTGCTGCTGCATAGGAGGGGGGCTGGGCGATTAGATCCAGAATGGAGAGGAGGGGAGACATTACAACTGATGCCACGGGAATAAAAAGGATTATGAGACTACTATGAACAATTATATGCCAACAAATTGGATAACTTAGAAGAAATAGATAAATTCCTAGAAATGTTCAACCTCCCGAGACTGATCATGAGGAAATAGAAAATCTGGCTGCTTACATTTGTCCTGTACCTTATAATGCTAACAGAGTGTCCTCTGCCTTCCTAGCTCTGAGCGACATTATCAATGTTCATTCAATTGCCTTAACCTCAGTGGGTTCCTGGTATTAGGAAAAGTTTGTATTTCAATCAGTGTGAAAATTCATCATGAAGTAACGTAGGAATAATTTTTTTAAAATTGAAGAAAGAGTTAACTTATGGTGTAAAAATATATGACCTTTGGCAGAAAATGTAATTTCATCAAATGCTCAACACCCCTTCAAAATTTACTTAAAGCAACAGGCACCTGTGTGACCACTGAGCCAACTTTTGTTTTGAGGTTTTTAAGATGCATTTTTATTTTCACAACGTGAAGTTTAAAGAGCTGGAACAATTTATAGAAAGAAAGGTTTTAGGTAAGAAAAAGCCTTTTGAACACAAATGAAATCTGCCTATATGAGAAAAAAATGCTTTCACAGTCATACATATCTAAGGAGACTTGATAGGAGTAGACTAACTCCTCTGATTTGTAACAAAGTAGCCAGCCAGCCAATTAAGTCAGGCTTATGCTCCTGTTCTACAAATCCCAGGTCACCAGAGTAATTCCGTTGCACAGTTTTAGTCATGGTACTAGTTTGTGTACCAGTTTCATGAGTACTTTGTGGTAGAGTGTTATTTGGGGACTTACAGATGTTTCTGATCATAATCCTTAAAACTGTCAGAGGTCTGCTCTATCTGGAGACAGCAGGGAGGTGCCTCTCAAGAACCTAGAAATGAAAGCAGGTTGTTTTCTGAGAATTAGATGGGGCCCTAGCCTAATAGTTTGCAACAGAAATATGCAAAGTCAACCCTAGCATATGAGATTTGGTAACAAGAACAAGAGGAGAAGATCTTCAATGAAAACATAGAAAATCAAGAATCAGATGAGCAAATACTGACAACGTCTAGACACATCTTTTCTGGGGAGAGGAACCTGCTGGTCTGATGTTTGTTTTTGCTGTTGTGAGAACAGATGCATTCGCCCAGTGTTTTTCAAAATGGAGCATGCATCAAAATCACTGGAGGGCTGTTGAAGCACAGCTTGCTGGGCCTACCACCAGAGTTCCTGACTCAGGGGGTCTGGAGGGAGGTTCCAGAATCCATGTTTTCAACCATTTCCCAGGGAGTGACGATGCTCCTGGTCCTAGCTCTGCACTTTAAAAACCACTGCATTAAACCAGCAGAACCTGCTTGTAGTAAGCATTTAAATCAAATGAATGTCTCTCAACTCGTTTATTTCTTGTTCACCAGGAACCTAAAGACTATACCTTGCCCACAAGGAAGAAAATATGCCAGACATCAGTGTAAGTCTTCACTCAGCATTTATATTTAGCATTGTAAATTGATCATTTGTTTTTCTGGATTTATACACCAGTCTTCTGTGAGCAGGGGCATAACTAAGTGTTATTTGGCCTTGATTTACACAGTTGTTAGGGAAGACTCTTTAAGGAAAATGGATATAAAATTTTGAATAAAATCTTTGGTATGAAGGTGTGTATTGATCTAGAAAATAAATCACAACGAATTATAAATTGATAAAAGCTCACAAGTACCGCAGACATCACAACATCCAGAAAATGAATGGTTTATCTTGTGTACAGAGGCAGAAGCTCTTTTCCACTAGCCACACACTCCTGTGCTGGGCACCATAGCACACATTCACATGAGGATAGGACCTCTGGCCCTGCACTTTCGTGAGGAAGCCACGTGAGTCAATGTGGAAGATGGTAAGAATATTGCTGGAGGCTATTTCCACTTGGACAACTAACAATAACAATGTAGAAGTGACGACAAGCCACTAAATATAATCCACTCTATCCAAACTAAATATATCCCCAATTTAGCTTTTCCTTAGCAGGATCCCCCAAATGCCTGGACCATTCCAATTACATTGGGGAGGTTTAAATGGAAGAGACAGTAGTCTTAACCAATTGCAAGTAAAATAGTCCATTTTTGTAAATTTACTAAAATGTGTGATCGTGTGAACACATTATTAGACTCCCTCCCTTGGGCTCAGAAGGATACATGTTACTTAGGGACTCTGAGATTGGAGCTTGTTTAGACTCACAGCAAATCCATGGGGAGAAAGAAAAAGAATGTCAGAATCTGATCACATCTAGAACCTCAAGGATTTCCAGTGGCTGAGTTTACAGAGCTCAGGGTAAAAAATGAACCAGCGTGGATTCAACAAGATAAAAGAAAGCCGTGTTTGCAGTCCAGTTGTAGCATACCCGGCATCATCAAGCACACATGCCTAGATGTGTAGAAATTCCACCAGCCTTTGACATTTTGTGACTGGGGCATGTCCCAGTTTTTCCCTTTTTTTCCATACCCGTGTGTCTTCTCCTCTGGATATGTGTGAGGAAGTGATAGGAAGGAGCAAGAAGCTACTAAGAAAGTGAAAGGTAGCTTCTGAAAGTGATCTCCAAGGCAGTAAGAAGGTCAGATGAAAGGCAAGTGGGGGAGTGGGACTCCCTGAGTCTGGATTTCTGCTTTCACCAGCTCTGAGACAATGGCCACGCTACCAATCCCTCTGTGCCTGAGTTTACTCAACTGTAAAATAGGAAAAATAATAGTACCTCCCTCGTAGGGTTGTCATAAGGACTAAGTGAGTTAATATATGTAAAGCATGTAGAACAGTGCCTGGCACACAGTAACCACTCAATAAAAGTTAGCTGTTATTATGTGGAAAGTAAAATACATTTTAAAATGTGATTTCCAAAGCAGTAGCAGAGATTTTTGGATTTATTTCCCCTCTCCTCTTTTACTACTAAAATTAGCATCCTTCCAAGTCCAGTTCCTGGGTAACTGCTTGTTGCTATTCTAGGCCATCTGTGATCTTCAATTGCACCAAGTTTGGCGTTTCCAATCCACAGCTAGATCACGTCACAACTCCTAGTGATCTGTTGTCTGTTTATTTGCAGAATTGGTCACAATTTGGTCTTTTTTGTATAAATTGTCTACATTAGCTCTTAAAACTCTGCAGTCGTCTACTGGGGCGCCAGCATTTGGAATGGGTGTTATAACACTACATTTTCTCTTCATTACAAGTCCTAAAAATAGGGTGCAACTGACTAACGTTTTCAGCCTTCACAGCAAGATTTGGTTTGTCAGGAAATGGTGTGGGAGGAGTTCTCATATGCACTGAAGGTGCAAAGTGCAAAACAAAAATAACTCAACAAGAGTTTAACAGCCCTTCTTTATGTACGTTATTTACAAAGGCCACAATCTGGAGTTCCAGGCAGAGCCTTAGGAAGCTCGAGAAACCCTTCTGGAACGGGAAAAAATGCCAATATAGATTACACAAAAGAGAAGATGGTATAAAGAAAGACAAGGTTTAATCTGTTATCTCTGCCCTCTTTATCAGTATTCATGTCTGCTCAAGCATCAAAAGGACTTTGAGTTTAGTCAAACTTGGAAGAACTCTTTAATAATATAATGCATAAACACATATGGAGAAATTTCTAAACCATTGCCGCTTTCATTTTTATGTGTAAAATTTCCCCCATCCTCTCTGGTGGGTGACTACTTTTCTTTCAGCTGTCTTAATTTCTTGTGTGAAACAAGACATGTTGCATTAGTGAATCTTAATTGCATTTTCACTTTCTGTGGCTTCATAATGTTTAGCAGCAAATATTTTGCAAACATTGAGACACTGCAGAATTATTATTTCTGCCCTTCAATATAAATTCTCAATATTGTCAGAAGTCAGGAGAAAAACAGTTGTCTTCATTAATATCATGACAATAGAGGAGGAAAAAAGCCATGATTTTTGGTGCATTCTTTATTCCAGCTCTAATAAACATCACATTCTTGATTAGGCTAAAAAATTTCAAATGCATGTAATGAAATAATTTTGCTGCATTTTTTAAAACTTAAAAAAATATTTTTTGCTGTCTTGCTTGCTGTTAGTCTTTCCATTATCAACTTAGAAGAAAATTCTTGCACCTCTCAATGCATTGGGGATGAACTCTTTATTTTCATGCCAATGAAATATTGTCGCAAACACTTTGTTGAGGCAAAAGAAGATTTAGAATAGCTTTGCTTTATCACTGCTTGCAATGTAGTCTTGGAGTTAATAGACTTACACAAATGAAATAACCAAAGAGATTCCCCCTTTGCATTTTTTTAGTTACTTTCTCATCAAAAGTTTTTCAGTTTTACAGTATGGAAAACTTTCTCTTTGTACTTAAAAATCAGAGAGAGAAAAACATACACTGTTTTCTTTGAAGAGCGAAGAAGATGATGGATTAAAGTAGATGTAGAATGTTTGCAGTTATATGAGACTATTAGGGACCCTGCTTGTTCTGGTTTTTGTAATTTGTCCATGTCCTACTTTATATAAATCAATCCATTGTGAGCCAAACATGAAATAAGCGAATACAGTATTCCATATTTCACTTTGTCAGCAAATTAAAAAAAGTGTAGAACAAACACAATAGTCATCATGGTTCTTAAATAGAGAACGAAGCATTTTTCAAATCCCAGGGACCTGTAAGAAACAGAAGGTTAAAGAGATTTTTTTTAAACAATGAGCAGATGTGTTTGTTACTGTTGATGGACAAGCTTATCCATTTACTTCAATTAATAACAAGAGGGAACACATCAATATGTAAGCTTGTCCTGATGCCTTGATTTTTTTCCAATTTGACAGGTAATAGTGGGGCTGGGAACATGTCACAACAATTTAGTCCTGCCTCACTAGCTTTAACTAGTTCGATGACAATGGAAATGCATCTTGCTGAGATTTCTTATTATTCATAATAATGCTACATTTTTTGACTGTTACAGAGGGTTTAAAATCTGTGACAATTAATAGTTTAAAATCAAATCCTTTCATGGGTTATTCATTTGAGCACTAAGTAAAATCAAGTTAAAATATTTATGAACAGTATGAAAATGTGGAAACTTTCTTTAGGAACCTGTCCTTTCATATTGAGTCATAAATGAAACCAACTATGTTTGACAAAGAAAGGTCATTTCATCATATGGCTGAGATATTAACCCCCTTCCCATGTTCTAAAAGATCTTTTCTACAATCCAACAGATTTTGTCAGAGAAACTCTAGTGACTTTAAAAAATCCATGGTCTCACAAATTTTAGCATATCAGAGCAAATTATGCCTCCAGCAAACTTGACAATGGATATCAAAATGTAATAATATCAGTAAATCACTTCAGTGCTCACAGACTCAGTAAATACACACTTTCCTTTTAAAAGTAAAAGATTAATACCTGTACAGGAGGGGAGGGGAAAATTGGCAATTTCTTTTTATAGAAAAAATACAAGCCCATTTATACTCTTCTATGGGCAATGGAATTAGCGTAGGTAGTAGCCTCACACGTTCCATAGAGGTGTGAGGGATCTCAGAGAATGTTCATGTGTGTGGATAAATCGCAGCTTCTTCAGGGCAAGAATGGCATCATATTGGTCTCTGAATCGCCGCAGTGCCTAATACAACCTTTCTCACACATAAGGAAGTCAACCAATGTTTTCTAGCAAGCAACGTTCTTCTAGACCACTCCATATGGTACAGTGAACCAAGTGTCTTAAAAATAGATGCATAAAACTTAAGGTTTGTAGCAGGTTTGAGGAAAGCCTTACGTAGCTCTCCCCAAAACTTATCTCCTCACTACTGTGCACTCCCCCCTTCATTCTGCCTGTTATCATCTCTGTGAGGCCCTCCCTGATGCCTTGAGCACCCCAAAAATAAATCACAGTTCTCTCCTCTCTTTGACGATAGTACCGTATATAACTTTAACACTTATTGTTTTATATTTTAACAACTTCTTTTTGTCTCTGCAACCACGTTTGAGATCTGCAGATGCTTTCTTCTTATTTATCATTGAATCATCTGATTCGAAACTGCCATGTGTCTAGTCCTCAGTAAACACTCAATAAATGTTTGAATTGCATTGAATTGTTGATGCCAATCTGAATCCTTTGGACTATGGTAGGCACAGTAGGACTACCAATTAGTTACAAGGAGATGGGAAAAAATAGAATAAAAGCAAGTGTTATGGGCTGAATTGTGACACTCCCCAAACACATATGTTGATGTCCTAACCCTTAGTACCTCAGAGTGTGACCTTATTTGGAGATAGGGTCCTTACAGAGGTAATCAAGTTAAAATGAAGTCATTAGTGTGGGCCCTAGTCCAATATGACTGTTGTCCTTATAAGAAGGAAAAATTTGGAAACAGACAAGTACAGAGAGAAGATGATGTGAAGATCCAGGGAGAAGACAGCCATCTTCAAGCCAAGGAGAGAGGCCTGGACCAGATTCTTCCATCACAGCCGTCAGAAGAAACTAACCCTGTCAACACCTTGATCTGAGACTTCTAGCCTCCAGAACTGCGAGACAATAAATTTATATTGTTTAAACTACTCAGTTTATGGTACTTTGTTATAGCAGTCCTAGAAAACTAATACAAGTATCCAATTTCCTTTGCCCATTAAAAAGAAAAGCTGGACAGAAAGTAGTTTGTAATGGTATTGTGGCATTGTTGAGGAAGGGAGATAACATAAGGACTCATATATGACCTCTGCAGAATATCATAAAATAGAAAAGCTTGCATTTTTCCCTCCTATAGGAAAACATTATCTGCATGCTATTACTATCCTGCACTAACTCAGTGTTCAAATGCTTTGTGTAATATGAAAATGGATCTTCAAGTAGGAAGGGAAATTACATTTGCTATAATCAATCAGCCTGCTCTGAAAAATAGATTATTAAAAATGCCTTCATTTGATTACCTGGGTGAAAATATAAATGGAAAATAACAATTCCAAATGCAGTGTAAGTATTGATAATGTGATGACTAGAGGAACTGTATTCATTCCTAACATTAATAAATTTTTAAGTTTTATTAATGCCTACAATAATACAGGTTTGTTATATTAACCATAATTTACTTAGGCTTATCAACACAATGACTATAGGTTAAATGAAAGGGGCTGCTATTTTCTGAAATGAAAATAGAGACAAAGAAACAAAGGGAAGTATGTTTACTGAGATAGCATATGAGGTGGGGTAGAGAAAAAGAAGAATATAAAAAAGGTTATTTTAAAATTATTTATTTAAAGAAATTGAGATAATATACTTGAGAAGGCAAGGTTAGTCTTTGATCAGTTACACAGTTTTGTTTTTCAAGGTTTTAACTTGATTCCAGCCTCAGAGAATTAAAATTTGTTTTCTTTTATACAAAATTCAGCTCCCATTCTATGGAAAAAACACAAGAGTAAGAAAATATAGAGAGCTGTATCAGGGACACAATAGAATTCCTGGCTTTAAAATAGCTCATACAAACCTACAATAATAAATCAAAAGAATTGTGTGTATCTTGATCATATTTCACTAAAAGAAAAATCCCTGAAACGGAAGCCCTAGTCTACATTACCAAATAAGGACCCATATGCCAGTATGTGCTTTTCAATCATTTATTACAGCAGTTTTGTTACTGCCAGATAAGCCATTGCCCAGCAAACATAAAATAGAAAAACTAAAGATCGCTTAGAAAAACCTCTGTGAAAGATTATAACAGCCAGAGATTCAAATGTAAAAATATTTAAAGCATTCATTTGATGAAAAAGTAAAATAATAAAACATTTATCTAGCTTTCTGTTTCTAAAAACACATTCTCACTAATTCAGCAAATACTTATTGACCACTAAATTATTTTAATATATGTCTGGTTATATGTTGTGTTTACATATGTATGTAAATACACTATATAAACTCCTATTTTATTCTGAAATGGATCCAAATTCCTATTTTCAGTTTCTTAACATAAAAACACTTTTTCTTAAATATAAGGACTGCTTCAAACCACTTTTGTATATTTCAGAAATCAATCTAAATCTATTTTGAATACATAAATAATGAGTGATTCCTATTTCTCATAACTTAATTCTAAATATGGATAAGAAAATGAAAGAAAATAATTTGGAGAGAGTTTACATGCTGCTGTCTTTAATAGTTTCCTTTAAGACCTTTCCAAATCTGTCTCAAGTGATTTTTCTTGCCTAAATCTCCTTGTCTGTAGAGAGGGTAATAATACTATGCTACAACAGATAGTTTAATGGTTTACAGGTTAAACCAAGAACAGTTACGGGAATTGAATAGACAGTCACTTAGATAAACAACTCAACAAGATACTGTCAATGTTTCTTCTCTCCTCTTCCTTTTGTCACACCTGTCTCTCCATAACACCTCAGCATTGGATCAATCCAAATATTGAGGGTAAATATTTCTTCACTCCTGGATAAATGGAGATAAATCGCATGGCAATACAGACAGGAGTCTCTGGCTTCAGGCTCCATG
Organism: Ceratotherium simum simum; assembly: GCF_057802395.1. Taxonomy (NCBI): domain Eukaryota; kingdom Metazoa; phylum Chordata; class Mammalia; order Perissodactyla; family Rhinocerotidae; genus Ceratotherium; species Ceratotherium simum. Next base: position 25,849,521 of record NC_141930.1, on the reverse strand, counting down.
CTGCTAGGAAATCTTCCCACAAGTCCTTTATCAGCCCCCTCATATCTGCTCCTACGGTGTTCCAAGCCTATGCTTCTTTTCTCAAAACTATCCTTTCGTCTATTCCCCACTCTCAGAAAATGATCTTCCTTCTACTTCCATGAGAATAATCATATCTTCAAGGAATAAGTCTGAATTACTTTACCCAATACCTACAATAAACAAACATCTGTATGCATTTTTCCTCTGTGTCGAGGGTCCCCAAAACTACTTCACCTTAGACTCTATGATTTGCTAAAAGGATTTGGAGGACTTGGGAAAGTTGTTATAATCATGGTTGCAGTTTATTACAGTGAAATGATAGAGATTAAAATCAGCACAGGGAAAAGCCATCTGGGGTGAAGTTCGGGAGAAACCAGTCACAAGTTTCCAGTTTTCCCTTTCCAGTGGAGTCACAAGGGTATACTCTTAATTCTACCGGCAATAATGTGTGACAACACACGTGAAGTATTGCCCACAGGGAAGCTTGCCCCAGCCCTGGTGTTCAGAGTTGTTGTTGCGGGTCAGTCACGTGAGCTTGCGGCACCCATGTGACTGACCTCAGCTACTCAGACACCAGCCCCTTCCCTCCAAGAGCAAAAGCAGGTGTTTGCATAAATCATATTATCTTTTCAAACTGGTACAGCATAGCTCAAGGCCTCAAGTAAACAAAAATGCTCTTACTAGGCAGAATATTCTAAGATTTTAGAGGTTATCTTCCAGGAGACGGTCAAAGGCCAGTGCTGAAGACAGGTCTTTATTTTGAATGTGCAGGGTTTGAACAACCCAAGTCTGCTGAGTTACCCTTTTCTTTCAGTTCTCCTTCTCTCTTGTTTCAATCTCTCACTTGTCACTTTTCTGTTCAAGTCTACTATTTCTTCTTATGCCTAATCCCTTATTCCTACGCATGTACGTTATTCCATCAACCATTCTTTCTTCTCTTTCTTCAGTCTCTCTATCAAGTCTAAACATGCTTAATCTCTCCTATTCAAAAAATAATTTCAAAGACTTCCAGTTCCGTCAAGATAGAGTAACCCCATTCTTTCCAGGTAGCATGAAAGTAAAATAGGGGGAAAAGATACACCATGCAAACATTAATTTTAAAAAAAGCAAGAGTAGCTATATCAATATCAAATAAAGTGGTTCTCAGAACAAAGAAAATTGCTAGAAGTAAAGAGGGACATTACCTAATGATAAAAGCATCAATCTGTCAGGAAGACAAAAGAACGCAAAATTTGTATCACCAAATACAGGGCTTCAAATTATATTAAGCAAAAACTGAGAAGATTGAAAAGAGAAATAGACAGAACCAAAATTATAGTTGGAGACTTCAACACTCCTCTCTCAACAACTGATAGAACTAGTGTACAAAATATGAACAAAGATAGAAAAGATGTGAACAGCAAAATTGCTGAACAGGACCTAATTGACATTTACAGAACATTCCACTCTACAACAGCAGGAAACAATTTTTTTCAAACTTACATAGAACATTTATCAAGATAGAACATACCCTGGGCCATAAAACACACTTCAATAAGTGAAAAATAATCAAAATTATACAGAGTATGTCCTCTGACTATGATGGAATAAAACTATAAATCAATAACAGAAAGACAAGAGGAATATCTCCAAACATTTGGAAAATAAACAGCAAACTTCTAAATAATCCATGGGTCAAAGAGAAGGTCTCAGAGGAAATTTAAAAAATAAATAGAATTAAAATGAAAACACAACATATCAAAATGTGCGGTACACAGCTAAAACAATGGTAAGAGGAAAATTTGTAGCACTCAATGCTAATTTAGAAAACTGGGAAGTTCTCAAAATAAAAATCTCAGTTCTGACCTCAAGAAACTAGAAAGAGTACTCTGAGCACAGAATAAACCCAGGGCAAGTAGAAGAGTGGAAATAAGAGCGGAAATCAATGAAATTGAAAATAGGAGCAATAGAGAATACTAATGAAACAAAAAGCTATTTCTTAAAAAAATCTATAAAATCAATAAATCTCTAGCAAGATTGACAAAGACAAAAAGAAGGCATGAAGCGCCAATCTAAGGAATGAAACAGGGGCTATCACCACAGATTCTGCAGCCGTTAAAAGAACAAGGGAATACATTGAACAACTGGATTCTCATAAATTCAAAAACTTAGAAGAAATGGACCAAGTTATTGAGAGGCACAACCTTAAATACTCAGCCAAGATAAAATAGGCAACATGACCAGTCTGATAAGCATTTAAAAAAATTGAATTTATAATGAAAAAGCTCTCATAAAAAAGATCTTCAGGTCTGGATGGTTTCCTTGGAGAATTCCACTAGCATTTAAAGAATTAACATCAATTTTATACAACCTTTTCTATAAAATATAATAGAAGGGAACACTCCTCAACTTGTTTAATGAAACCAGTACTACCCAGCTATCAAAACCAGACAAAACAGCACAAAAACATGGAAAATGACAGACCAAAATCTCTTATGAACTTAAACTCAAAAATCCCAAACACATTATTAGCAAATCCAATCCAGCAATGTATAAAAATAGTTATATACCATGACCAAACGGGCTTTATTCCAGGTATACAGGCTGACTCAATATTCAAATGTCAATCAGTGTAATTCACCTTATCAACATACATAATAAAAATCATATGATCATATCAATTAACACAGAAGAATCATTTGACAAAATTAGATCCCCATTCATGGTTTTAAAAAAACAGAAAATCCTCAGCAAACTAAGAATAGAGGGGAACTTCCCCAAATTTGATAAAAAGTGTTTACAAAACAGTTAACATCCTAGATGGTAAAAGACTAAATTCTTTCCTTCTAAGAGTGGGAACAAAGTGAAGATATACACTCTGATCATTCTTATCCAACATACTACTGGAAGTTCAAGCCAGTGCAATAAAAGAAGAAAAATTAATGAAAGACATGTATATTAGAAAGTTAGAAAAAACTTTGTCTGTGTTTTCCATTAACGTTAATTGTCTACATAGAAAATGTCAAAGAATCTACAAGAAAATCCCTCATAGAAGTAATAACTAAGCTCAGCAAGGTTGCAGGATACAAGATCAAGACACAAAAATCAATTGCATTTCTGTATAGTGATAATGAGTATGTGTAAACTGAAATTTAGAAATCAATACTATCTCAGTTATCCCAAAGAAAAGGAAATACTTAGATACTAACTTAATAAAACATGTACAGGATCTATATGTTGAAAACTACAAACTACTCACAATGCAGGAAATTAAAAGACCTAAATTAATGGAGAGGCATACCATGGTTGTGATTAGAAGACTCAACAGTAAAGATGTTAATTCTTTCCCCAAATTTACCTATTTAATTCAATTCAAGGTTTAATTCAATTTCTATGAAAATCCCAGCAAGGTTTTTGATAGACATAGACAAGTTTATTTTAAAATTTATATGAAAAGGCATAGAACCTAGAATAGATAAAGCAATCTTAGAAAAAAAAAGGGAGAAATCATTCTAGCTAATATTAAGGCTAGTTGTATAGCTACAGTGGCCAATATTTTTTCATTATTTTGATGTTGTTTGATATTGGCCTAGGAATACATATAGATCAATAGTACTGGATAGAGAACCCAGAAATAGACCTACGCAAATATGTCCGAATGATTTTTGACAAAAATGCAAGAACATTTCAGTGGAGAAAGGATAGATTTTTCGACAAATGGTGCTGGAACAATTAGACATTGCCAAAAAAATAAACCTCAACATACGCCTCACACCTTTTACAAAAATTAACTGAAAATGCATCAAGGACTTAAATGTAAAATGTAAAACTATAAAATATTTAGAACAAAATAGAAAATCTTTGTCATCTAGGGCTAAGCAAAGAGCTCTTAGACTCTACACCTAAAGCATGATTCATGAAATAAATATTTTATAAATTAGACTTCATAAAAATTAAAAATTTTGTTTTTAAAAATACCCTAAGAAGATGAAAAAGTAAGCAAAAGACTGGGACAAAATATTTGCAAACCATGTATCTAAGAAAGGACAAGTGTCTAGAATATACAAACCACTTTCAAAGCTCAATAGTAAAAAAAAAAAAAAAAAAATACAATTACAAAATGGGCAAAAATCATGAACTGACATTTACTAAAGAGGATATACAGATGTCACATAAACACATGAGAAAATGTTCAACAGCATTTACCAATAGAGAAATGCAAATTAAGACCACAATATATCATTACACACCTATATTAATAAAAAATAGCGACAAACTAAATGCTGGCAGGGACGCAGAGAAACTGGATCACTCATATATTACTGGTGGGACTACAAAATGGTGTAGCCACTCTGAAAAACTGTTGGTAGTTTCTTATAAAACTAAAAACGCAACTATCATATGACCCAGCAATTTCATTCTGGGGCATTTATTCCAGAGTAAGGAAAACTTAGGTTCTCACAAAATCCTGTACAGGAATATTTATAGCAGCTTAGTTTGTGATAGCCAAAAACTGAGAAAAACTCAAACGTCTTTTAATGCATGAATGGTTATATAAACTGGTGGTACGGTCAGACCAAGAAATACTAATTAGCAATGAAAAATAACAAACTATTTATATACTTAACAACTTGATGAATCTCCAGAGAATTATGCTGAGTGAAAAAAAGCCAATCCCAAAAGATCTCATACCGTATGATAATATTTATCTTACAGTTTTGAAATGACAAAATTATAGAAATGGATAACAGATCAGTGGTTGTCAGGGGTGGGGGTGTGGAAATTGGGTGTGGCCATTAAAGAGCAACAACTCCTTGTTGTGATGAAACTGTTCTAAATCTTGACTTTGTCAAAATCCTGATCGTAATGGTATACTGTAGATTTGCAAGACATTACCATTGGGGTAACTGTGCAAACAGTACACAGGATCTCTCTGTTTTATTTCTTACAACTGCATGTGAATACGCAATTTTCTCAAATGAAAAGTTTAGTTAAAAATTAACGATTGTAAAGTAAATTTTCACTGATCTCATATTTCCCTCTAGTTGCTGTACTGAATGTACATTTATTACTACTACTTCCTCAATGCCCATTCATCTCTTGACTTATTGCTCTCAAGCTGTTAAACCCACTAACTCACTGAGACTATTCTCGCTAATATTACCAGTGAGCTCTATATTGCCAAAATGAAAGACGCTCAGCAGTCTTTTTACTCCTGGGCCCTCTACTGCATTGCTGACCACTCCAGACGAGAACTTTCTTTTGATTTCCATGACATTACATTTTCCTTTATTTCTATGTACTCTTTTTAAAATCTTAGTGTTCCATAGGATTCCATTCTCTTTGTCCTGATTTTTACAACCTCTACATGACTTGTGAATGACCTCATCTCTACCCATAACTTCAACTATTTCCAAATTGATAAATCTCAAATTCATATCTTTTCCATAAGTCTGCTGAGCTGCCTAACAGACATTTCCACTTCACAGTACCTCTGCATTTCAGTTACAGCATGTTTCACCTAATCTTATCCTCTTTTTATATTCCAAGCAGCCATCCAGTTCTCCCCTAAATCCAGTCATCCTTCACGCAGAAACCCAGTCTCTGTAAACTACTCCCTCTTATTCATGTCTACCTAAGATCAATCCACACTTTTGGTATATTCTAACTCTCTGGTATCTCTGGAATCCATTATCTTCCTTTCATTTACCACTGCTGCTGCCTTTGTTCTAGCTCTCAAGAGTTTATTGCATGGGTCATTCAATAGCCTCTTAAATAACCTCCCTGAAAAAATCTGATTTTCTCAAATATTTCCTCCAAGCTGCAACCAATAATTTTACAAAAACACAATTTGATCACTTCATACCATTGCCTTAAACATTTCAATAATTTCCTATTGTTTCAAGATAAATTTCATACTCCTTAACTCATATCCTCCCTCAAGCTCCTGTTATACCTCACCCCAGATTGACTTGAGAAATGCCTGGCTACTGTGTACTCCTACTGCATTAGACCTATAGTGTTGGCCTCATGATAATGCATTCCCTGTACCGGGCTTGGGATCTAGTGTGAGGCTATGCATAAAGAACCTTGTATTGCCTCTCTGCCCATGCTAGACTGTTGTGTGTGAGATGGTTAAGACCTGAGAATTTTGATCCAACATCCTAGAAAACAGCTCTCCACTGGCTCCTCCTTTGTCCCAGTAGCTCATAGTCAAATCACATCTTTACCATCATTGGCCCTCAATTACTCATCTGTAAATGGAAGGGATTGGTCCATGAGATCGCTAAGAACCTTTTAATCTCAATATAGTATAGTTATATAGAATGGTGGAACGAAGTAAATATGTAATAAATCAGATAACAGGTTTTCATTCAATACTGAATTGCTATTACCTCTATGTCTGCCTGGCATCATTCATATACATATGCACACACACATATATACCTACATATATATATAATTTTATCTATTTGAAAGGCTATAAGTTATTTGTAATTCTTTCATGAATGATAGCTAAATATAGCACATCACATGCCTTTTCATTAAAGTTAACTGCATTTGGGGAACTAAAGAAGAATTTTACCTTAAAGATTGGTCTGTGGGTGTTTTTTTTACTGCTTTCTTCCTCTTCCTTTCAGATCTCATTTATGTAAATTGAAAAACAAGCATGTTATTTTTGCAAAATTTGTTTTCCATTTGCACTATTTCTCACGTATAATTATATCTGAATAAATGTTCTATCTTAACCATTAAAACACATGTAGAAAAAAATGCTGATTTCCTAAAAAACACTGATGTTATATTTCTTTAATGAATTTTCATGCAGGAGTAAAAGTGAAAAAATACATATTTTTCCAAAAGAAATTTTGATAACTATTGAAAAATATATAATCACAATAATCAATTTGTAATGAATGACTATGGGTATATAAAGAAGCAATAGTTTCATTTCTATTGTAAAAGAATTAATCATATTCTGATATCTTTATTAAAACTTAAGAAATGAGACCTAGATCTTAAATAAGGCTATTATTTCTGAGACTATTATTTACTTTAAATAAAAATATTGCTTCTTTCTCTGGGGTACATTGCACAATTTATTTTGTATAGAAAATTGATGAGGACACCAGAGTTAAAGAAATATTTTAGCTCTGAGATTTATATAATTTTAATAATAGTGTGACAAAACATAGTGTAAGTGGAAAAGCAGAAGAAAATTAAATAAAAACATTCTTCTATATTTTGCTATAGTTCCACCCAAGCAAATATTTGCTGAAAATATTTTTTACATTTTGCTATATATAGTTCCACAAATATATAGTAATGCCATGGCAGAATGAAAAGAGGCTAAGGATACAAGGTGATAAAAATCCACTTAATTTCACAGGCCTTAACCTTTACCAAATTAAATCATATTCATTCACTTTAGGAGACTTCTTAATGCTAAGTAATAGTTTTAAGAATGTAAAAGGGAAAGAAATTTAACATTTAGTCATGCATTTAATTTCCCATTCAAGAGCATAGTTTCTATTATTTTCAAGGTAGGTAAGAGGCTAAAAAAACAGATAAGGAAAAAAAAGAAATTAAAAAATTGAGAGATACGTACCTTTAGCAAAACACTGAGTTTATAAGAAATAGGCTTAAGAATTAGTGAGAAGCGATGAAAAGATGCTCAACTCTAGAACCCTGCTGAGGTTGCTATGGTTCTGGATAGTCAAATGATTGTTAATGGGTAATCAATGCTGCTCATCCTTAGCTTTTTTTTCTCTTTTTCTGGCATTCTCTAGAACCTCCCCTTGTATTTTATTAAGACCACCACTGAGATTCATTAAATACTTGGCATATTACTGGATATTGGTTGTACAAATGTCAACCGACTGCATGTTCCCTGTAGTTTGCCTTGACTGTTGAGATTATGAAAGCTCTAAAGTATATTTAACTTCGTTTTTATCATTATTAAAAGTGACCTTTTAGACATTTTGCTCTATTGATATCCAGACTTCGGTTGAGGCTCTTTCTGAAGAGAGTGTTTGGGTTCAGTGAACAATGGCAAAATGACTGGTGTGAGTGGAAACCACAGTTACTGCACATAAAGGTAGATCCACATTCCTTTTCTTCCCCAAATCTTCCAGGTAAAGATTTAACAGGAGTGAGAAGAGCCAAACACATATCTGTAACCAAATAGAGCATGGGTACAAGGCCAGTTGTCAATAAATCTTCTGTGCTTTTAAAGATTTTATTTATTCAGTTTTTTTCCCCCCAAAGCCCCAGCAGACAGTTGTATGTCATAGGTTCACATCCTTTTAGTTGCTGTACGTGGGACTCGGCCTCACGTTGGACGGAGAAGTGGTGCCTCGGGGCGCTCCCGGGATCCGAACCCAGGCCGCCAGCATCAGAGTGCGCGCACTTAACCGCTAAGCCACGGAGCCGGCCCTCTTCTGTGCTTTTAAAATGATGATAAAGTAAAATCTCTTTCCTCTGGAAACATATAAAAATAAGAGGAATTCTCATTGGTTTGAAATAGGTTTGAATGCAAAGATACGGATTAATCAATTATGATCCCCTCACTATCAAAGTATATTCTGGGCCAAGAATTAAACCACATTAAGGACTCACACACATACACATACACACACAAGTAGGCATTAGATCCCATCCTTGGACCCCAAAAATAACTGGCATGGGACAGGCAGATTTTTTGAACCTCACGAGCACACTGTCAAAGAGTCTTAGCTTTTAAAAATGTTGCAGGCATGTGCTAACTTTCCAGCTCTTAAGACTAATGAATAGATCTTGGAGTAGTGCTTTTCAAACAGCAGATTGCAACCCACTGTGTAAATAAAATCATTTCAGAGGGTACCAACTAACACTTTTATTGATACATAAATTAAAATGTTATTTCTTTTAGAAAAATCACAAAATAACCAAACCAATAGCTGCAGTAATCAACAAGTATTGTTGATTGTTGATTGCACCGACAAGTACACACACACACACACACAAACACAGGTATACACAAATGAGAAATAATCATTAAAACAGGGCTATAAAATTTCACATAAGTCTTCTTTGGACAATATAGTAGTCCCCCCTTATCTGCAATTTCACTTTCCGGGTTTCAGTTACCCGCCAGTGGTCAACTGCTGTCAGAAAATATTAAATGGAAAATTGCAAAAATAAACAACTCATAAGTTTTAAATTGCAGGCCGGGCCACTCTGAGTAGCGTGGTGAAACCTCACGCTGTCTCACCCAGGACGTGAATCATCTGTCTGTCCAGCGTATCCTGGCTATATACACCACCCACCCATTAGTCACTTAGTAGGCTTCTCCGTTATCAGACCAACTGTCCCGGTATCGCAGTGCTTGTATTCAGGTAACTTTTGTTTTACTTAACAAAAGCCCTAAAGTACAAGAGTGATGCTGGCAGTTCAGATATGCCAAAGAGAAGTTATTGTTGTTAATCTCTTACTGTACCTAATTTATAAATTAAACTTTATCATAGGTATGTGCAGGAAAAAACATAGTATATATAAGATTCAGTACAATTAGAAGACATTTGGTCCTGTCCAAAATGTCTGTAAGACGTTTGGTCCATGCCAAAAGGTCCTTGACAGTTGGTCCTGTCCAAAACGTCCAAGAGCACACTTGGTACACGCCAAATGGTTTTGGACAGGACCTTTTGGTGTGGACCAAATGTCTGATGGACATTTTGGGGAGGACCAAATGGCCATGCAAATATCAAGGACCTTTTGGTATAGATCAAGTATCTTTTGGCCGATTTGAACAGGACCAAATGTCCTGCAAGCTTTGGTATTATTTGCAGTTTCAGGCACCCACTGAGAGTCTTGGAATGTATCCCCTGAAGATAAGGGGGGACTATTGTATTATGCAAGTAAATTTTAGAACCCTGAAGAAATAGATAATTTTCTAGAAAAATAAAGTTTACTAAAATTGACCTCAGTAAAGATAGAACAATTAAACAGACCAATGTTCATTAGAGAAATAATAAAAAATATCAAAGAAGTACCTAACATCTTCCCCCAAGGGAAAAAAAAAAACTAGGCCCACAAGGTTTTACAGGGGAATTCTAATAATCTGTCATAGAATGGATAACTCCAATGATATTTAAGTTGTTCCAGATCATAGGAAAAAGAAAAGACACTTTCAAATTCTTTATACGGAGCAAGTATAACATTGATTTAAAAACCTGATAAATATAGCATAACAGAGATAACCATATACCAACTTTACTCATGAATATTGAAGTAAAAATCCTATATAAAATATTAGCAAAGAACAGATTGAAAAATAACTCTGTGGGATTTATTCCGGGAGTGCAAAGATGGTTTAATATTAGAAAATCAATAACAAAATTCACCATATTAAAGAGTTTAAGTTTTCATAGAGAAATGGTTGATACCAGCGCTGGGGCAGAGAGAATGCAAAGTGAAATAGAATAAAAAGTAGTCAAAGATTAATGGAGACATGCCGAAAGATATAGGAGATGGCTTGTTGGAGCTCCCATTGGCCAAATTTGGAACAATATGAGCAACAAAATAATGGTAATGGTGTATTGGAACGTACTGAATAAAAATGAATCCATGGAGCCTGCCCCGTGGCTTAGCGGTGAAGTGCACGGGCTCTGCTACTGGCAGCCCAGGTTCAGATCCCGGGCGCGCACCAAAGCACTGCTTCTCCGGCCATGCTGAGGCCACGTCCCACATACAGCAACTAGAAGGATGTGCAACTATGGCATACAACTATCTACTGGGGCTGTGGGGGGGGGGGGGAAAGGAGAAGGATTGGCAATACCTGTTAGCTCAGAGCTGGTCTTCCTCAGCAACAAGAGGAGGATTAGCATGGATGTTAGCTCAGGGCTGATCTTCCTCACACACACACACACACAAAATGAATCCATGAGTTCACAGTGATATTCATAGGGTGAGTATTTGAGTGGTGAGAGAGAGGGTAAATCTTTTCTATACTGAAGAATGTCAGATAAGAAATGCAAAACAAATGATAGATTAAAGGAGCACCAGTTTGAACATGCAGTATAAATGGTTTAGAAAAGGGTTATTGGGCCGGCCCCATGGCTTAACGGTTAAGTGCGCGGGCTCTGCTACTGGCAGCCCGGGTTCAGATCCCCGGGGGCGCACCAATGCACTGCTTCTCCGACCATGCTGAGGCCGCATCCCACATACAGCGACTAGAAGGATGTGCAGCTATGACATACAACTATCTACTGGGGCTTTGGGGGAAAAATAAATAAATAAATAAATAAAATTAAAAAAAAAATGAAAAGGGTTATTGACAAATGCTAAAACCATAGGGTGAAAAATTGCTGGGAACAGGATATTCACGCTATCTCAATGTAACCTAGTATAGATAACTTATTTATTACAAAAGGAAAAATATATTATTACAATGGAAAGATCTGGCATTCATCATCTTAAACAAGTGATCAAATTGAACCTCACCAACAATGGGACAAACTAACATTATGTCTGCAATGGGAAGTACACATCGCTGCGTATGTAGCGGCACAGCGTTTGACTCCAAGTGGCCCAGGGTAGATGATGAAGTGTAGGAAAGACAAAGAAATAACAAACTTCCAAACAACCTTCCTGCAAGGATTGCACCCAGCTTCTCCAAAGCAAAAATAGTTCAAAATGAGAAAGCATGATAGATTTAAGAATTAGAAACTTGCGTGGAATGGGGGTAGCTTAGAACTCCTCAAGGATATGGCACTTGAGCATTCTTGGTGAATAGCTTGATGCTTGACCACCCTAAGAGCTGACATCATCACTTAGTCTGGCATCTAGACTCATGTGGCACTCACATTTCTACTCCTCTCAGTCACCTATCCAGCCTTTTCAAAAAAGAAGAGGTTTTCTGATTCTTCCTACTGCCAGACGATGGAAGAAGTACTCTGCCAACCTGGACTAATTTTTGGGAAAGTCTCTATTATAATGTTTAAATGAGACACTATGTATAAAGTGCCTAGGATACCACTTGCCACATAGAAGAGGATGAGAAAACAATTTCTTGCCTCTAATGAGTGTCGGTATTTCTTCTTGCCAATATTTTATCTCATTGTTAAAGAATTATCCTGCTTCCTTCTAGAATTACTCCAGGATAAACTGAGTAAATAAAAATACCTGCTCTGGGGAGAAGTCAGTCATTTCAGAAAGAGAAATTTCTTATCAATGTGTTGGTGGAATTATCCTACTGCTCACTGTGAGGATAAACTCATTTTTCTTGTTCCTTTTCTTTCCTCGCTAAAGAAATAGCTAAAAAAGAAAGAAATATAGAGAACCAAAAATAGAAAGAACCTTATGTGTCTTTGCTAGAATCCTCTCTTGTGACTCTATGCTGAGCCTGGATGACAATTACCAGTTACTTTCTTCCTTGTGTTTCCATAATATTCTGTGTATAATCTTATTACAATATTTATTTTCATTGCGTTGTAATTACTTGTTTACATGTTGGCCTTTACTGCTGGCCTATAAACTTCTTGAGGGCAGGAAGCATGCCTTATTTATGGTTTGTGCTGGCACCCACCACGATGGCTCGTCTGGAGTAGGCACTCAATAACTGTCCATAGCAGAGATGTCAACTTCCTGCTCCTTTCTCTCTGCCCCTCCCCAGCTTCTGTCTCTCGTCTTTCTCCGCCTCAGGTCTATTTTTGTCTTCACTGTCCTATGAGGCCGCTGTTATTAAAGATAGGTCTATCTTTTATATGATTTTTTTTTTACTTTTCAATTTCCTATGACTCCATAGAAGAAATGGTTCAAAATATGTCTTTTTTATATTTGCCAAGTTGATCACCTTTAAAAATTTACTACTACACACAAACGGTCTCAGCCATTAATGACTGATGTTCTTTGCCAGGAGATACAATAAATCGTGTCTTTCTAGGTCTATGATATTTAGTAAGTTACACACAGTGCACTACAAGCCCTGTTCAATGCTGAGTCATTGAGACTTGATTATTAATTTTGAAGAAATACTAATACATCATGATTTCCAAATATTTATCTAAATATTTGAATACTTTTTTGGTTGCTTTGGAAAACTATTTATATATCCTCAAAGTATCAGAGAGATATAGCCCTTTAGATGAGCCCTGTGGATCTCTTATAGAGGGATGAGTTTGAGAGTCAGAATTATTGGCCAGGACATAGATACAATGTGAAACATTTTTTTTTTTTAGTGGAGATTATGATCAAAATACATTAGCTGAATTGATATTTCTGTCCCATTTATTCTCATACAAACTTATGCAGACTTGATTTTCTTTCTTTAGGAGAAGTTAGAAAATGCTAAATGTAAGTCAATTTTCTCTTAAATCTTTTTCAAGTTATTTTTATATATCATTGATTTTTATTTTTCTTTTAGAGCTAAGACATAGAGAACATATAGCTACCCAGCAACCCTAACAAAGGATTTCTAAAACATCTTGCTTTCTAAAACATTTATAGTTGCTTTAACAAAAAGAGACATTTAGAAGATTACAATTCTTCTAAAATGCCCTACTTTTTCTCTGCTGTATCTTAAAATTTCTATCATTTTCATAGATCAAAAGATTGGTGTTCAGAAAGTTTTAAGATGTTCAGAATAGCACAAAACACACAAAGTGAAGTATATTTCTATGAAGCAAAGAGTTTTAATTGCTGAGCTAGAGACTTTGCCTAATGACAATGCCTAGAAAAATTTTTTCTATATCTGAGATGTTCCTGAAAGCATCATTCTATTGCTTGTAAGAATTCAAAGCTCAATTCTTTCATATTTCTGCAAATGAAACTTCTTTCTATGTATAATGGAATCACCGACCTTGACTCATGCTAACTTAGTAACCAGATTAACCCTTTTAGACTTGTGCAGTTAACTAATTCTAACAACCTGGAGCAAGGATGAACTTAAAACTATTATTGCAATATGCAGAAACAGTATGTGCTAGATTGCTGCAGCCTCAGATCTATCACATCTTAAGTCCAAGACAACATTAGAGAATGAAAAAAAATTATATCTCACAAAAAAATCAATAAAGATGATGTATTACTTTGCTTTTTCCATGTGTTTAAAAATTCTTTCTCTATGTCTTTAATCATCCTAGAGGAAAATTTCTGTATTTATATACACTGGCATGAAATTACACAGCCCTTATACATAATAAACCATATTAATTTTGCCATATGTTGGTGGCTGAAGTAATTACTATTACTTAGCCAATTCACTCTAAAAAAAGTTGTCTAAATTTTAAAACAAGGGACTTCCCATTGGCCCAAATACATTATTAGAAGTTTTCTTTAATGTCCTTGTCCACAGGGGCTCTGCTATGTGTCACAGAAGGGAGGTTGAAAAGATGTGACAACTTCCCTCCAGGAAGCTGACAGTCTGCATAAGACAAAGTTGGTATAAACCTAAGAGTTCAATGTGCATATATGCTCCCTATCGCCATGATTTGAGCAGTACCATAAGGCCCACACCACCTGAAAATATCATCCTAGTCCCTGGAAATGTAATTTGGGCTTAAGGCATTATGCCATATGCCAATATTAAAATGATCATGTTTCCTTGTGTACAAGAAAAGGGAGTAAAGGCCTAAGGAGGTGAAGGGTACCAGGATATGCCACCCCAAAATATGTCTTTTTGGCATATCGATTACTTTTTTGAAGACCATTGAGAAGGGAAAATTTCTAAAAACAGGTCACAAGTCTTCCTTTTATAAAGGAAATTTACACTTAGAAAGGAAGTTTCCATTTATAGAGATGTCTCCAGCTGCCCTTATCAAGGAAGAAGTCACATACTTAGATCTGCATAACAAATCTTACGAAACAACCCTTGTTTACCATACTTTTCCTGGTCATCTTCTCATAACTTGACTCCCCCACTCAGAAACCCAAAACCCCTTTTCCTTTTTTTCAGTCTAAACAGATATATAAACCCAAGTTCTAACCATCCCTTTGACTTACTCATCTCTTAGTATTCCCATGTGTAAGTGAAATGTACATGTGAATAAACATCTGTTTGTTTTTCTCTTATTAAACTGTCGTGGACAGTCTCATTTACAA
Organism: Ceratotherium simum simum; assembly: GCF_057802395.1. NCBI lineage: Eukaryota > Metazoa > Chordata > Mammalia > Perissodactyla > Rhinocerotidae > Ceratotherium > Ceratotherium simum. Next base: position 25,834,443 of record NC_141930.1, on the reverse strand, counting down.
AGCACCAGCTGGAGAAGCCATGATGGGTAGTAGAAAAGATTTTTTTCCTCCCCTACAGAGTCCAACACATTGGATTTTGTTCATTGAAAAGAGGATTTATCAGCAACATGCAGCTTGGTCAGGTAAGAAGGGAAACCAGATGGTTACATGGAATCAGGATCAATTTTCCCCACCTGTGGACTGCAGACCCTGGAGGCACCAAGAGTATCATAAGGCCTCCACAAATCTGAACATAAACCACACATTGTCTGTAGCTGAATAAATGATAGATATCCACATACATTTGTATGGAGATACTTTATAGTCAACAAAATCAACTCTGTGTATAATGCCAGTGAATTCATGGAATATTTAGATTGTATATATTTTTAAGAGTCAATACTGGAAACATAAGTACTTTCATGTGAAGGTAAATGGAAGTTTTGAGGTGAAAGAGAAATCATACTCACCAATGTTAGGAAGTCATTCTCTAGTGTAAGCTAACTAAGACAAAATTTTCCTAGGGCCAGCCTGTTGGAAAACAATATGAAATCTGAAGATAAACAACCAAAACTGCTGAGGTGTGCTACACAGGTAGAAAATACTACTTTACAAAAATTATTCTCCATCCACTTAGGCTATTGATATGAAAGAAAGCACACATATTTGGACCTTCGCCTCGGTCTAAGAATTTTACTGGGGCAGTGTAAAGCAAAAATCTAATCTCAAATGACTTCCAGTTCCTTATGTTACTAGGGCTGTGTAGACCTGGGATAGATGACTGTCGTATGCAGAAACACCTGATGGGCCTTTTAGTTAAAAGTGTCCAGTGAAGCCCCTGTTTAGGTTAGATGTGTAATGACTTTTATAGGGGAGGAAGACATTTCCTCTAACCATTGGGTCATTCTGACTGGGCTATGAATTAAATTGACATGAGACAGAATAGCAGGAGAAAATCAAACAAAGCTTTATAACATGTATACATGGGAGGAACCCAGGAAAACCGGGTAACTCACCAAAATGGCTGAGCTGCCAGCTTAAATATCATCTTCAGCTTAAGACAAAGGAGGGTGTTGGGGATAGTGGTTTGGGATTTCAAAGGGGAGGAAAGCAATTTACATGGAAATAGAAAAGCAAATGTTTGGTGAACAGAACTTTGATAAGAATGGGCTTAGCAAGGACCCTCACAGTCTATGATACCCAGAGTTATCTGTCGTGATGGCCTGTCCCATGGACAGGTCTTTTATCTTGAATTCTTTTAGGCAGTTAGGGGGGAAGGTCAAAGTTTCTTTCAGAGACTTTTATTCTTAAAAATAATCAAGACAAAGAGATACATTTTGGGGTGACCAATTCTGATCCCCCACACTTTGATGAAGAAAATAAAATAAAATAATATAACAGAAATTTTGGAGTTTTCTTGATCCTGGGAGATGAGAACAGTGCCCCAATAGGGAAGCTGCCTCAGTTACACGTGAAAGATCCAGTCTGAAGGATTTAACAAAATTTTACTTGTGGAATGAGTTGTTAGGAAAAGTGATGCCAAATATTCAATTGGAGATTGTTTACTCTTCTGTTCTAGAATAATCCTTAGTTACAGTAGTAAAAATCTGTTGTCCAAACAACTTTGTATCAGTGGTGCTTTGGGGAATGACGAGAAAGGCAGAGTGTCCACCCTTGGCACAAGGTGGGATAGAGCCAAGATAACAGATGCAGGAGGTAAGATACCAAGTAGGTTTGATTATTGAATGAGTAGTAAAAATTGAGAGTAGAAGGTGATGGCGAGACATAGACCACCCTCAATGAACTTAGAAATATGATGGTCTTCCTCTGGTGCAAGTAATGGAAGCTTGAGCACTTTGTTTGGATATTAAAGTAAAGGGTGTGCTCTGCACGCTAGAAGATTGAAGACCTGTGAGTTAAAAATGCAATAGCAGTTGGCTAGAATCCTTGCATTACATAGGGAGGAAGGGACGTGTATGTGAGAGACTGGGGGAGGGGTGGCAGGGCAGGGTGGGTGAATGGAGAGAGAATGTACACCAGGAGAGAAATAAAGGGTTTGAGATTCATGTGTAGAGAGTCGAAGAAAAGACGAAATGCAATTTGTGTTCTACTTCCTCCCTAATTCATCAAAAGTACCTTTTGTAAGTTTTGTCAGAACTTTTTTTCATAGAATTGATTTTTTTCCAAGATGATGACAGGGCTTGGTCAAGTGAACTTGGGCAACTACTCCTGCTCCCACCACCCTAAACGGTAGGGGTATATAAAAAGCAAAAATAATTAGGAAAGTATTTTCATTCATTCTTATTTTAATTGAGTCTTTGTTCTAGTAAAATCAAATTAAAATGTGGCCTGTGTCTTTCAAAAGAAATGTAAATGAATAATTCTTAACCATAAATAAACAAAATTCAAAGAAATAGAAATTTGTTTTTTGACAGATAGTTATGTTTATGGGAAATTATGCTCTTTTATTCAAAACACCAAAAGTATCAGTGTTTACACATATCAAATGATATGACAGTTGTAATTTGAGTTGGAGTTTTAAAATGAACATAAAAGAATAGTACAAATTAGGAGGTACATGTGCAGAACAAAGATTGAGGTATGACTTTTAGAAACTGAAGCATATTTTTTAGCAGAAATCTTTCAATATGGGACATAATTTTACTACTATTCTAGCGGATCAATATGGACATAAAGTTGAGTATTTAAATTAAAAATATGCTATAGATATTTAGAAACTCTTTGCTGCATGAGGTATTAAGACAGTGTTAATTTAAGAGTATTTCTGAATTTTTTACAAAGATGCATTTAACAGTATCAATTAATTAAATTTTCAAGGAATGCTCAAATGCATTCAACATTCTTATGAAAATGGAAACCATCCACTTCTGATCACGCCATAGCCCCTCCTCCATGCCACCCCAACTATGAGCCAAAAGAGGTGTATTCCTTATGTTTTCGTGTCACTGCTATATCTTTATGCATGCCTGCTCTAAACCTCTTAAATACAGATGAACACAAAATACGGGCATATTTCTCATTATGCAAGCAGACTTGCACACACGGATTCTAAAGGAAAGCACAGAACAGCTGCATTCCACTTTTTTTTTTTTTTTGGCATGAATAGAGCCTTTAATATCAATACTGAAGTGGAAGTGATTAGAACTATTTACTGAATTTTAAAGCACCTTAGGATGTTCAGCCAGACAGTTTATTTGATTGGCTGAACATGTGGACACCTCATTTTGGGAAAAATATGTTGGCACAGGCAAAGAAACAGCTATCTGGCTGCTTCATAGGCATTTTCAGAGGATTTGAACTGATAATTCTGTTTTTAAAAATGATGCTCATAAAGAATAACATGCTCTTTCTAGTATTATATGGTGTTCTTTACCTAATCACACTCCTTACTTTAAAATTAGGAGCATTGAGTATGATCATTTAGATTTGGCTCAGCTTACACAAAGCTTTTATTCATGACATTTTGATGTATAGTATTCAATGCAGAAATTATCCATTTATATTGCAGTACATTGATAATACAGGATCAATATACAAAATGAGTTGCATTTCTGTACACTAGAAAGGAAGAATCTGAAACTGAAATTAATAAAATACTATCATTTACAATTGCCTCCAAAAGAATAAAATTTACTTAAGAGTAAATTTAATAAAAGAAGTGCAAGACTTGTATACTGAAAACTACAAAATATCATTGAAAGATATTAAAGAAGACTTAAATAAACCCAAAGTCATCCAATGTTCAGGGGTTGAAAGACTTAATATTGATAAAATAACAATACTCCCTCAAATTGATCTGCAGATTCAACACAATTCTTATCAAAATACCAACTGGTTTTTTGCAGAAATTGACAAACTGATCCTAAAATTTATATAGGAATGCAAGGAACCCAGATCAACAGATAACTCAGAAAGATAGGATAGACATATTTCAAAATATAGCAGCAGTCCCAATGAATCTAAAACATTTAGAATTATCTATAAAAATGCAAAGACTGTCAGATGAGAATTTTTTTAATCTAAAATTATGTGAAACTCATAACACACACACAAAAATCAAAAAAAGAAATAGAAAAGATAACTCAGCCCAATACTAATCAAAATGAAGCTGGTTTAGCAACATAAATTTCAGATAATAGGAAAATTGAGGCAAAAAAATAACAAGAGATGAAGAGAGAAATAACAAAATAATCTATCAAAAATGCAAATAAGAATTTTCCACACTTTGCAACATAGTCTTGAAATATATAAAATAAAAACGATTATGAGAAATTGACACATCCACTATCATTTGGGATACTTTAATATATATTTGTCAAACAATAGCAGACTAAGCAGAAAAAAATAGTAAGAATATAACTTTGAGAAGTAAAATGTACAAGTTCATCTAATTGAAAGAATGTTGGGGCAGAAAAGGGCTTTGTACACAAGACAAAAAAGTATAATCTACAAAGAATAGAGAGATAAATTTGACTACATTGAAGTTAAAAAACAAAACATCTGTATAACATAAAACATGTTAAACAATATTAAAAGATTTATGATATAGTGGAGGAAGTATTTAGAACTTTTACATAGCACACAAATAAAGTTATTGCTCAGATAATGTATATATAAATTTATACTTCATGTATAAATACTTTTTAAGTGTCTCTCTCTATATATACTTATTAATATAAAGTATGTCTATCTCTCTACATGCATATATAAATATGTGTATATATGAAATAAAATATATGTATATTTTACACGTATTTTAAAATAAGTGTATATATGTATACATACACACAAATATATATATATAGAGAGAGAGAGAGAGAGAGAACTAGAACACAAAGATATTCTAAATTTAAAAATAGATCAAAACCTGAAAAGATACCTGATTACACTAAAAATTTTAAAAATGTAAATTAAGAAACCAGATATGATTTCACTATTAGATTCACAAACATTTTAAAATATGACATCACCATTTTTCAAAATGCCACAGAGATGTGGAACAATGGAAATTCTCAAACACTACTGAAGTATAAATTGGTACAATCATTCTTCTGGTTGTTCTCTTTCTCCTGTGTCCCAAATCCAATCTCCTCCTTTCTTTGCCCTGTTCTCAGTCCCAAAAGGCTGAATCTTGAAAATTGCATCACTCAAGGTTCCTTGACTATTAGCTTTGGTTTGATTCAGCCAATGGGCAGCAGTGGCAGGACACTAGGGCATAGAATAAGAGGTCATGGTATTTCTTTTTAATATATGGAATGTCATTGGGGTGAAATCTATCTCTTTCTGATACTACTGGTTGTCAGGAGAGAAATTAGGCAGGGCTGAAATTTTTATACACTGATGCCCACCAATTCTACTTACAGGAATATATTGTAGAGAAGCTCTCGTATATGAACTAGGAAACTGGCACAAGAACATTCATGGTAACTTTGAAAAAAAAATTGGAAACCTCCAAAATGTCCATCAACATGATTATAAATAAATTAGTTAATAAGTTAATTTATAAATAAGTAAATTGGGATACATTCACACACAAAAAATCATACAACACTGAAAATGAATGTGTATGTATCAACATAAATAGATTTTAAAAGCACAAATTTTGAATTATAAAAGCAAACTGAGGACTTCTGATTTCTAGTCTGACAAGTTGTTAACCCCAAAATTGGAGAGACGGAAGAATACAGGAGAAGCACAGCTTACCAGAGCAGAAGTCCAAAACCAGAAGCCTGCCACTGGAGCCAGTACTGCTATAGAAAAACAAACTGCAATTGGTGAATTGCTAGAGGCTTAGTGTGGACAATCACAAGAGTTAAAAACTCCAGAGGGCTCAATCATAGGAGGGGCCCCATACTGCCAGAGCTTTCACTCCCAGAGTCCCACTAGGTTGTCAGGGTGTAGACTGGATAAAACTCCTCTTGAGCTTCTGGCAGGGAAAGGGGAAAAGTAATCATTTTGAAATATGCTCAGAGCATTCTTTTCAACTTAATAAAATCCTGCTGTCAAGGGAAAATATTTACCAGAACCTAGCCAACCTGAGAGAAGGGAAATACCCAACTTCAAGGCCCTCTAGCTTTCCTGTCTTACCTACAGGGGAGGAAAAAAAACCCCTGAGAATCCCTTCTGAAGGTCACAGCTCAGGGCACAAGCTCACTAAAAACTGAGACCTAATCATAGGACTATTGAATGCTTTTCCTCCCTCCACACCTTACCACCACATCAATAGAGCTCCTGTATACTAAGAGAGTGCTACAACAGAAAGAACTGCCAATCTTAGGCATTACTTAAGAAGAATTCTCTAGAGAAACTCAATGACAACAGGGGAGACAAAAACAAGGACACCAGAGAAAATATGAGCCTCTCACACCTACAGGTACATAAATAGTTGACAACCTAACTCCTAGGCAGATAAACATAATATCTCACATTGTGGGCCTTTTTAACTAGGTTTCTTTTGCTCAATACATCATGTCCCCTGTCCAACAAAAAATTACAAGGCATGTTAAAAAACAAAAATATAGTTTGAAGAGACAGAGCAAACATCAAAATCAGACTCAAATATACCAGAGATTTTGGAATTATCAGACCAGGAATTTAAAATAACCATGATTAATATGCAAAGGGCTCTAATGGAAAAAGAGGACAACATGAAAGACAGACAGATAATATAAACAGAAAGCTGGAAACTCTGAGAAAGAATTAAAGAAAATGCTAGCAATCAAAAACATTGTAACAGAAATAAAGATTACCTTTGATGAGCTCATCAATAAAATGGAAATAGCCAAGGAAAGAATCAGTAAGCTTGAAGAAATGTCAATAGAAACTTCCAAAACTGATATCCAAAGAGAAAAAAGAATGGTAAAGATGTAACAAAATATCCAAGAACTTTGGGACAATTACAAAAGGTGCAGCAAAAGTGTAACGAGAATACCAGAAGTAGAATAAAGGAACGGAAGAAATATTTGAGGTAATAGTGTCAGAGAATTTTTCAAAATAAATGAGAGACATGAAACTACAGATCTAGGAATCTCAGAGAACACCAAACATGATAAATTTCAAAATATCTACACCTAGGCATATCATAATCAAACTGCAGAATATAAAAGACAAATAGAAAATCTTGAAAAAAACCAGAACAACGACATAAAAAATCCCTATGTATAGAAGAGTAAGGATAAGAATTACATTGAACTTCTCTTCAGAGACCATGGAAGTAAGAACAGAGTGGAATGAAACATTTAAAGGATTAAAAGAGGTTAACCACCAGTCTAGAATTCTGTATCCAGCGAAATTATCCTTCAAAAGTGAAGAAGAAATAAAAACTTTCTCAGATAAACAAAAATAGAGAGAATTTGTCACCAGGGGACCTGACTTGCAAGAAATGTTAAAAGAAGTTCTTCAAAGAGAAGAAAAATTATGTGGGTCAGAAACTCATGTCTATGTCAAGAAAGTAAAAACATTAAAGAAGGAATAAGTGGAAGTAAAATAAAAACTTTTATTTTTCTTATTCTTAATTGATTTAATGGATCACAGTGTGTTCAAAATAATAATAACAACAATATATTCAGTGACTATAGTTTGTGAATCAGTGCAATGAATGACAGCAATGTTATAACGGATGGGAGGGAGGATTTGGGAATACTCTGTTATTAGATACTTGCACTGCCTGTGAAGTGGGATAGTGCTATTCAAAAGTCAACTTGGATTGGTTGTAAATGTATGTTGCAAACTCTAGGGCAACCATTAAAAAGTTTTTTAAAAAGGCATAATTGATGTGCCAGGGAGGAGATAAAATGTTCAATTAAAACCAGAGAAGTCAGAAAAAGAGTGGAAGACAAAAAACGGAGGCAGTTAAAAATAGCAAACAGTAACAAATATAATAGATATTGGTTCAACTGTACCAATAATCTCTTTAAATGGTCTAAATAACTAATTAAAAGACAGAGACTGGCAGGGTGGATTAAAAAAACAGTACCCTACTATGTATTGTCTATAAGAAGCCTACTTTAAATATAAAGATATGAAGGAATTGAAATAAAGGGATAAAGAAAGATATACTACACAAATTCTAATCAGAAGAAAGCCAGCATAGCTATAATTTCATACAAAGCCTACCTGACAGCAAGAAAAATTATCAGGGATAAAGAGGAGCATATAATCATAATGACAAAGGAGTCAATTCTCCAAGAAGACATGACAATCCTTACTGTGTTTGTGCTTAACAACAGAGCATCAAAAGACATGAGGCAAAAACTTATAGATCTGCAAGGAGAAATAGACAAATTCACTATTGTAGTTACAGATTTCAACACCCCTTTATCAGTAATTGACAGATCCAGCAGGCAGAAAATCACACAGGACATAGTTGAACTGAACAGCAACATCAATCAAGCAGATCTAATTGACATTTATAGAATATTTTATCTAACAACAGCAGAATATACATTGTTCTCAAGCTCACATGGAACATTCACCAAGATAGACCAAAGTTGGGCCATAAAATGCACCTTAACAAATTTAAAAGAATAAAAATCATACAATGTATGGTTTCAGACTACAATGGAATTAAACTATAAATCAATAACAGAAAGATAGCTGTAAAAAAAACCCAAATACTTGGAGATTAAACAAAACACTTCTAATTAACAAATGGGTCAAAGAAGAAATCACAGAGAAATTTTAAAATATTTTGAACTAAATGAAAATGAAAAAAATTTATCAAAATTTGTGGAAGCAGTGAAAACAGTGCTTACAGTAAAATTTATATAGAATGGATTGCAGTTGCTAGCAAAGAATAAAAGTCTAAAATCAAGAATCTAAGCTTTTATCCCTGGAGTGTGGGGAAAAAGAGACAATTAAATCCAAAGCAAGCAAAGAGAAAAAAAATTAATTAGAGCAGAAATCAATGAAAGTCAAAACAGAAAATCAATAGAGAAAATCAATGAAACCAGAAGATAATTCTTCAAAAGATTAATAAAATTGATAAACTTCTAGCCTAGCTAACTTAAAAAAAAAAAAAGAGAGCGAGAGAAGACACAAATTACTGATACCAAAATGAAAGAGGGGACATCACTACTGAGTCCGTAGACATTAAAAGGATAATGAAGAAATACTACGAACAATTCAATGCCCACAGATTTGATAACCTAGATGAAATGCATCAACACCTTGAAAGACACAAACTATAAAAATTCACACAAGAGGGCCAGCCCGGTGGCACAAGCAGTTAAGTGTGTGTGCTCCGCTGCGGTGGCCTGGGGTTCGCCGGTTCGGATCTTGGGCGCGCACCGATGCACTGCTTGTCAAGCCATGCTGTGGCGGCATCCCATATAAAGTGGAGGAAGATGGGCATGGATGTTAGCCCAGGGCCGGTCTTCCTCAGCAAAAAGAGGAGGATTGGCAGATGTTAGCTCAGGGCTGATCTTCCTCAGGAAAAAAAAAAAAAATTCACACAAGAAAACATATAAAATCTGAATGGGTCTATATCTATTAGAGAAATTGAATCAATAATTAACAACCTTCCAAAACAGAAAGTACTAGACCCAGATAGGTTCACTGGTGAGCTCTACCAAATATTTAAGGAAGAAATTATGCCGATTCTTTGCAATATTTTTCAGAATATAAAAGCAGAGGGAAAATTTCTAACTTATTCTATGAGGTCTACATTACCTTAATTTCTAAAACAGTAAAGACATTGCATGAAAGAAAAACTACAGATTAATATCTCTCATAAGCATAGATGCAAAAATCTACCATAAAATATTAACAAGTTGAATTTAAAAATGTATAAAAATAATTATACATCTCAAGCAAATGTGATTTATTCCAGGTATGCAAGGCTATTTCAAGGTTTGAAAAGTAATTACTGTAATCCAATACATCAACAGACTAATGAAAAAAAATTATATGATCATATCTATAGATGAAGAAAAGAATTTGACAAAATTCAATACCCATTCATGATCAAAAAAGGAAAAAAAAACTCACATTCAACAAACTAGAAACAGAGGTGAACTTCCTCAACTTGATAAGGAATATCTACCAAAAACCTACAGTTAACCTTACACTTAATGCTGAGAAACTAGATGTTTTCCCATTATGATCAAGAACAAGGAAAGATGTTCCTTCTTACTACTGCTATTAAACATCATTTTGGAAGTTTAAAAGGGAAATAAAAGGTAAACATATTGGGAAGGAAGAAATAAAACTGTTTTTGTTCTTAGTTGATACAACTTTGTATGTAGAAAATCCCAAAGAATCAACCAAAAAATTCCTGGGATTACTAAGCAATTACAGCAAGATTGCAGGATATAAGGTTAATACACAAAAGTCAGTTGCTTTTCTCTGTACTAGCAAGGAACAATTGGATTTTGAAATTTAAAACACGACACCATTTACACCTCAAATAGGTATAATCTAAGAAATTATATACAAGGTCTGTTGCAGGAAAACCTTTGATGGAAGAAATCAATAAATATTTAAATAAATGGGAAGAGATTTATGTTCAAGGGTAGGAAGACTCAATATTGTCAAGATTATCAGTCTTTCCCATTTGAACTATAGATTCAATACAATCCCAATTAAAATCCCAGCAAGTGATTTTGTGGATATTGACAAACATATTCTAAAGTATATAGGCAAGGGCAAAAGATGCAGCGTAATGAACACAGTATTGAAGAAGAACAAAATCAGGAGACTGACACTACTTGACTTCAAAACTTATTGTAAAGCTCTAGTCATCACAACAGTGTGGAAGAGGGGAAAGAATAGGCACATATATAAGTATAGAATAGAGAATCCAAAAATAGACCCACATGAATATAATCAACTAATCTTTGACAAAGGAGCAAAGGCAATTCAATGGAGAATGGATAGTCTTTTCAACAAATAGTCCTGGAACGACTGGACATCTATATGTAAAAAAATGAATTCAGACACAGACATGATGCCTTTCAAAAAAGTTAACTCAAAATGGGTCAAAACTATAAAACTCATAGAAGATAATACAGGAAAAAATCTAGGTGAATTTGGATTTGGCAGTGAGTTTTTTAAAATATAATATCAAAAGCATGATCCCTGATCAAAAAAACTAAGTTGAACTCCATTAAAATTAACAACTTCCATTCTGCAAAAGGCACTGTTAGGAGAATGAAATGGCAAGCCACAGACTGGGAGAAAAAATTTACAAAACACAGCTCTGATAAAAGACTTGTCTCCAAAATATACAAAGAACTCTTAAAACTCAACTATAAGAAAACAAACAACCCAATTAAAAATTAGGCAAAAGATCTGAACAGACACCTGAACAAAGAGGGTATACAGATGACAAATAAGCATATGAAAAGATGATCAACATCATATGTCTTCAGAGAATTGCAAATTAAAACAACGAGATACCAATACTTATGTATTAGAATGGCCCAAATCCAAAACATTAACAGCACCAAATGCAACAAGGATATGGAGGAACAGGAACTCTCATTCATTGCTGGTGGGAATGCAAAATGGTACAGCCACTTTGGAAGACAGTTTGGCAGTTTCTTATGAAACTAAACATACTCTTACCATAGAATCCAGCAATTGTGCTTCTTGGTATTTAGCCAAATGAGTTGAAAAGTTATGTACACACAGAAACTTGCACATGAATGTTTATGGCAGCTTTATTCATAATTGCTGGAAGTTGGAAGCTACCAAGATGTTCTTCAATAGATAAATGGGTAAACAAACTGTGGTACATCCATACAATAGAATGTTATTCAGTGATAGAAAGAAATCAGCTATCAAGCCACAAAAAGCATACAAGAACGTTATATGTATATTGGTAAGTGAAAGAAGCCAATCTGGAAAAGCTATATACTGTATGATTCCAACTACATGACATTCAAGAAAAGCAAAACTATGGAGACAGTAAAAAGTTCAGTGGTTGCCAGGGATTTGGAGGAAGGAGAGAGGGATAAATAGATGGAACACGGGATTTTTAGGGCAGTGAAACTGTTCTACATGATACTGTAATTGTGGATACATGTCTTTATATATTTCTCAAAATCCATAGAATGTAATACACAAAGAATGAGCCTAGAATGTAATCTATGGATAATCATAATCTTTCAGTATTGGTTTATCAATGGTAACAAATGTGCCACACCAATGCAAGATGTTAATAAGAGGAAAATGTGGATGGGGGCGTTTGGTGAGGGTATATGGGAATTCTCTACACTTCCTGCTCAATTTCTCTATAAACCTACAACTGCTCTAAAGAAAATAAAGTCTATTAATTTTTTTAAAAGAAAAAAAGCAAATTGAAAAGGATGGTATAGTATCATTTATGTGAATATTGAAAGCTTAGGAAAAATTCTGTATATTTTATGGGTACATGAATACATAGGGAAAGTATGGAAATTCATTATGTTGGCTATTCAGGTAAAATGAAATGGAGAGGAGTACACAGGCACCTTTAGCTGGGTCTGTTGTTTTTAATTTTAAAAAGATATATGGAGAAAATTTGGCCTTAAACACTTGAGCATTTATTTTATTAATCTCTATTCTCCACTGTATTTTTAATTATTTCATTACCAGAGAGCTTCTTGAACTTTATTCTGTCTTAAATGCGATGATTGATACTATCAATTTACTAAAAATATCTTCTTTTTAAAATTATAATTGACTTTCCAACATTTCATAAGGTGGTCCAATAAATATACCTAAGCAGTTACCTAAAATGAATATTTCTTTCCTGAATGTACCAGGAAAGATAACTAAAATATTTTTCTTTGAATCTAGAGAAGGAACCAAAAAGGATTCATGGAAAAGATCAAATCTCCTGAGCTAAGTTTCCTTTGAAATTAGATTCTTTAGAACGCTATTCAATTCACTGAATACCTACTATGTTCATAGAAGAGAAATATCAATAATTTTTCTAAGGAAAATCTTACATTTTTTAAAAATGACAAAATTTTTTTCTAATTCCAAGCAACAAATATCTGAGAAATTTTATCTGATTTTATGCTTATGAAAAACTTATTTTTCCTCCGAAGATACAATTCATTTACTCTTTATCGTTTAGATTAGTCTATCAGCATGGATGTGAATGCATTGGAAATGTTATAGCAAAAAAGAAGAGGGGGAAATTAAATTCTATAGATATATGTGCTTATTTCTATATTTATCTATATCAAATTTACCAGTAAATACAATAATACAATAGAAAATTAACATCTTTAATGCATATTGAATGTACCGAATTAAGTAAAAGCCGCAAATATAGGACACAAAATAAAACAATTTTTTTTGCTGACTGGTTGGGAACATAAAAATTTTTGTTTAGGAAAATTACATAGATTAAAAATTGATTCTGATTCCATAGAATAATATTGTCCACCTAACCCATACAATAAATGACTGTGTGGTTCAACTCATTAGAACAATTAGCCTTGAAAAAAATTAATATAGTATAAAATATTGAAATTATATTTTTATTGCAGATGATAGTAAAAGAACACTGATGGATTCTGATAATTGCTTCTTAGATGTGCTTACTACAAAGAAAAGTTAGAATTCTATAACATGAAATTTCATAAGTGATATACTAGTTAAAATATGTGAGAGCTATCGATCAGAGCACATCTCACTGTTAAGATAAAAGCACTTGATATTAGCAGATGTGGAATAATATTTGTTGTGATATAAGAAATAAGATTCTAAAAATGCATAAATTCTGTCCGTTAATTCTCTTTTCAATAAGAATACAACAGGGCCGGCCCGATGGCTTAGCAGTTAAGTGCGCGTGCTCCGCTGCTGGTGGCCGGATTCGGATCCCGGGCGTGCACCGACGCACCGCTTCTCCGGCCATGCTGAGGCCGTGTCCCACATACAGCAACTAGAAGGATGTGCAACTATGACGTACAACTATCTACTGGGGGGCTTTAGGGAAAAAAAAAAAAGAGGAGGATTGGCAATAGATGTTAGCTCAGAGCCGGTCTTCCTCAGCAAAACAAAGAGGAGGATTAGCACGGATGTTAGCTCAGGGCTGATCTCCCTCACACACACAAAAAAAACAACAAAGAATACAACATAACTGGTAAAAGGAAATTCTTGTAGTTGAAGACTATTCAAATAAATCTCTTCTCCCTCCCCAAATCCACTAAAATGACAGAAAAATATAAATATTGGCTCCTTAAATGATCCCAGTCCAGAAAACAGGATTTAACTTCTCCCCCTAAATCAAGGAACATCTTACTCAAGGTATAATCTAGAAAAACTAGGGTTTTCTAATGGATGAAACAATCCTTGCTGAAGTCTATTATATTCTACTTCCAAACCAAAATTTTGGCCTTTGCTCACTTTGGGGCATAGAATTCTCATTCTACATCGTTTCCCAGAAAGGAGGTAGGTACAAATCAAACTTATGATATTGTTTTTCTTACAATTTGACCGTACTTGAGGGCAATTTCTCACTGGCCGTATCTCTCTTTGGGTTCTAGCAACCACCATTTTGCTAGGCCTCTTGAGAGCTGTAGCAGGTATTCACTACCTTCTTTATGAGAACTGCCTTTACATGCTGGGGGGAAGGGGGAGGAAGCCTGTCAATCAAAAGACACCGCTTCCTCCATCACAGAAGTGGATGTATAACCTATACTGGAGAATCAGACTATCCCATCTTCCTGGGTTCAGTTTTGGGTCGGGAATGGACATGTGAGCCAAGTAAGACTAGTCATAGTCCTTTTGTAGAATTTATACAGAACCTGGAAGAGATTCTAAGTGGTAATCCATATGCTGTCAAGGACCAATGATCTTGTATTTGCTTTTGTATGTTTACCTTATAACTCATAATAATCCTAAATTATAAAATCACCAATTTCTTATTTGAAAACCACACGTTAAAATATTTTCCTGTCCACATCTATTTGAAAAGAACTAGAACTGCTAATTCCATCTCATACCATTTTACCATTCTTTGCCATGGATCAATGGCAAATTTACGTTACTAGCTAAACACTGCAAAATAGAATGACTGAGGAGACTGGTGATGGATGATGGAGCCATTATCATCTAAAACATTTATTTTAATTTTATGTTACCATCTAATGGAAATTCTGTGAATCATATGAGGTAAGTTAATAGTCTCTGCTCTTATTTCATAGCCAGATATCCACAGTGCAATCATCACCACACATACCCCTAAGCCCTTAAATTACACAGTGATAGGTGCACTGGGAAGATTTCCACAGAATTAGACAGTTTCAGTTGGGAGGCCAAGGATTAAATGGGCATGGAAAATGAACAAACTTCTAGAAGTCTTAGAGAAAAAATGTGGCTCTGAAAAGTGAGCAATGCTCTGGATACTGCTTTTGGACATAGATTTCTAATCTTGTCTCTATCATTAGCTTACTGTTTGCCTAATACAGACATGCAAAGAAAAATTGCTAGTTAAATTATGATTGCTCTAGGGGCCAGCCCCGTGGTGTAGTGGTTAAGTGCATGTGCTCCGCTGCTGGCGGCCCGGGTTCGGATCCCAGGAGCTGCAGGTTCAGATCCCAGGCACGCACTGACGCACTGCTTGTCAAGCCAGGCTGTGGCGGTGTCCCATATGAAGTAGAGGAAGATGGGCACAGACGTTAGCCCAGGGCCAATCTTCCTCAGCAAAAAGAGGAGGATTGGCATGGATGTTTGCTCAGGGCTGATCTTCCTCACCAAAAAAAAAAAAAAAAAGAAAAAAAAGAATGATTGCTCTAATTACCTATCACCAGGTATTCTTAAGTGAACATTTAAGGTAGATTTTTTTGTCTGTGCATATGAAATTTTTAGAATTGCTTTTGCTTACCAAACAACTTGTTATATTTGGTAGCAGACAAATAGGGCTGCTATATGGAGCCTTTAGTGAGCTCTAATAGGAATCGTAGCACAGATACTTAAGGGTTTGGCATAAAGCCATGCCTCCTTCTGCGGGTAGCTTTCTTTCCTTCTTTGGAGAAATATCTCCTAGCTTGCTACTGGGCCTTAGAAGAGACTGAACCCATGACTATGGCACACATTGTGAAATAAATATTCCTGGGCACATTATGTCATAAGGTGGGAATGTACACCAGCAATCCATCATCGAGTGGAAATCCAAATAAGAGGTTGGAATCAAGATGTTCTGAAGCCACAGATGATTTGTATGAGAAGTGGTTCAGACCCTCTGGCATTAGATGCTGCATTGCCTCCTCTACCTCAATCAACATCAATATCTCATGGGGATTTTCCAAGTATATGCATTGAATCATTGATCACTGTATGTTGCTGTTTTTCCCATAGATTACAGGGTTCAAAATCAAGACATAAAATTGGGATGTCTCTTCTTGGTTTGAAGTATGTATTACCATTTTTGAAATATACTATACTTCTCAATGTGGGCATCAGTACAGATGGTGTTTGTTTCTTTTTTTTCTTTGCTTCTGATAATACAACAATATGAATTACGTATTGGCTTATTTGTTACAAAAATAGTCCCAAACCATTTTAGTGTACTCAAATCATCATTAGCGTCTTGTTATTTAAATATACAATTTTTCTCTAGATATATAAATATCCTTATGTTACTTTGATTTCAATTAATCCCATATCTCAAAACTATGCTTTCTTTTAACACTTTGTTCTTGTGTTCTCACCCATCTTGGCTTTTAACTTCATTTAAGCAGACAAATCTCAAAACAAAGTTAACTCATATTTGACTCCTGGAAAATACCGTGAATTATTCTTCTTGTCTCCTTCCTATTCCACTACTAAATCCTTCCTAGGAGTTTGGTTTTGTATCTAATGGTTTTTCCATCTTTGAAAAAAATTCTATCCTCTTCCCATGGAGATATGGCATATGGTCCCTTTTGGAATTTTTTTTTCTCTTTCCAGTATATTGTGATCTGTTAAGGCCTTGGTATAAATATTGAACTGAAGTAAGTCTCCTCCGGAACGTAAAGGAAAGCCTGCATTGATCTGAATGTGAACAAGGGGTATTCTCACTTTTCAAATCATTGCTCCCAAGTAATGAGCATTTCTTTTGTTCTGGTGTCAGATATCCTAGAGCAACAAGAAGCCCTTACAAGCTTTCATGTTATTCACTTATCTCAATAAAACCCTATTATAAATTCTAAGAATAAGAATAAATAAGATTTAAGGAATAGTCATAGTTCAATTCTATTTCTTTTATGTGAGAGTGTTTATCAGCTCATAAGCCAGAATGGTGATGAGTTCGCTTAATGTTCTCTATCCTCTCTTAAAAATCAAAACTTTTTATTAGAGCTTATAATAAATTTTTACAGTGAGCTTCATAGGACAATTTTTATATTTTAACAAGGATTGTAGCTGGATGGATGAAGTTGTAGAAGTGATATTTAAAACACTATTTAGCTCCAGGGAAAATGTTTGGGCATCATAAATTTCCAGTGAAGTTCTAGGTCTAAGAAATACTCCATGTTGTTAGGAGGTTGTCAATGTCAGAATGGAGGTATACAATATTTCATTTATCTTAAGGAGATTTTTCAACCACAGAACAAATGCATATTTAGAATTTACTGATAGTCATTGTATTTAACGACAGTGAGAAAATGGATAATTTTCTCCATAAAATCTCATAAAAGTTTTGTCCTAACAATAGGTATTTGGCGTGCTTGAAGAATGACTTTTAAAATCCTCTCCAATTGTTTAGAAATCAGCTTAACAACAATTCAGAAAACATTTGATTGTCTCTGATTAACGCCACTCTCTTAGCTTCAAGGAATAAAGAGAGGCTATAGAATAAAAAAATAGAAGGAAGGAGAGATAAACAAGTACAAAAGTAATCATGGCATGCAATATAATTTTGGTAACAGAAATATACCACCAAATGTGGGATAAATTAATTTGGAGTAGAAGTTAAGAGCCATGATTGTGTTTGGATTGGTCACAGACAGAGGCAGGATCTAAGCAGAATGTTGAGTGAATATGAATTTGCTAGTTAGATACAATGGAAAAGAACATTCTAGTTTGGGGAAAACATGTGATAAAACACCTAGATATGTGAACTGAAGTGGTTTAATGTGCTAATTAAATAACAAGTAGTTTAGTGTTGTTGCAGCATAGAATTCAAAGAGAAGTAAAAAGAGACTAGTCTGAAAAGATCAACGGGGAAGATCGTAAATGGCTCCATTCATCCATCTATCCATTTATCGTTCCATCATTGAATTATGGACCGTGCTAAGGAGCTTGTATTTTGTCCTCAAGTATAAGGGACCTTTTCCTGAGTTCTGTCAACACTATGAGCCAAGTGGATTTTGGATTAATGAGAGACAAGACGGGGGACAGAGAGACCAATGATGAGTCTCCTGGAAACCTAATACTGAATTGAAATGCAGTTATAGAGTACTTTGTATATTAGTATAGAGTACCTTATATATTGGATTATATTATACTATAGTGTATTATACTATGGTATATCTACATTCTATATACTCTCTTATAATATCATAAATTATCCACTCTATAACATTATAGATACTTTATATATAATGTACAGTATCATATCTATTTCATTAAGGTATAATTTATATTCCAGTCTCCATATAATATATCATATACTCTATATTATAAAATACTATATATTTTATAGTGCATTATGAAATATAAAGTACCATATATATTATGAAGTATATAAAATATGCATACAGAAAGTTGTGTCTGGAAACATTATCCGCAAAATATTAAAAGTATCAATAATGTTTGAATAGTAGTTTTTTTAATATTCCTTGCACTTTTTGTTGTTGTTGTTGTTTTGGGTCCAGGCATTACCCTTAATTCCCTTAGATTAAATACTACATCCTATTTCTCTTTTTTTGTTTGATAAATTTTACATGTTACATTTTATAAATTTAAGGTGTACAGTGTGTTACCTTTATACATTTTATATTGTAATATGATTGCCATTGAAGCCATATTTATCATATTACATCATTATAGTATAATATTATTGTATGTATTGATTATACTATGCATTAAATGTCTATGGCTTATTTACTACTCGTTACAAGTTTTTGCCCTTAAACACCATCAATCTAATCCCTCCACCCCCATGTCCTGGTAATCACCATTTTACTCTGTTTTGTAGAAGTTTGACTTTTTTAGATTCCACATCTAAGTTATATCATATGGTACTTGTCTTGCTTTATCTGACTTATTTTGCTTAGCATAATGTGCTCAAAATCCATTCATGTTGTCACAAATGGCAGTATATCCTCCTTTCTCATGGCTGAATAATATTCCATTGTGCATATGTACCACATCTTTTTTATCCATTCATCTGTTGATGGGCATTTGGGTTGCTTCCATATGTTGGCTATTATGAATAGTACTGCAATATACTTGAATCAAAGACGTAAACACAAGACCTAATACCATAAAACTTCTAGAAGAAAATATAGGGAAGAAGCTCATCGATACTGGTCTTGGCAATGATTTTTTGGACATAATGCCAAAAGCACAAACAACAAAAGCAAAAATCAACCAAGGGGACTATATCAAACTCAAAAGCTTCTGCACAGCACAAGAAACAATTAAAAATGAAATGGCAGCCTACAGAATCGGAGAATATTTTTGCAAACCATATATCAGATGAGGCATTAACATCTAAAATACTTTACAAAATAAAGAACTAACACTACTTAACAAAAAACAAACAATCCAATTAAAAAATGGGCGGAAGAATTATATAGACATTTTTCCAAAGAGGCTGTCAAAATGGCCAACAGGTACATGAAAAGATCCTCAATATCACTAATCATCAGGGAAATATAAATTAAAACCACCAAGAAATATCACCTCACACCTGTTAGAATGGCTGTCATCAAGAAGACAAGAGACAACAGGTGCTGGTGAGGATGTGATGAAAAGGGAACCCTTATACATGGTTGATGGGAATGTAAATTAGTCCAACCACTATGGAAAACAATATGGAGGTTCAACAAAAAATTAAAAATAGATCTACCATATGATCCAGCAATTCCACTTCTGGGTATATACCCAAAGGAAATGAAAACAAGATTTCGACAAGATATACGCACACCCATGTTTATCACAGTGTTAATCACAATAGCCAAGATATGGAAATGGTTCAAATTCCTAGCACTTTTTATAGTTATTTTAACTTTTTTCAATGAATGTGTATTATTTTTTAAAAAATTGATTTTTTTAAACATAAACTCAACTATACTCGCTTAAAGTTAACTATACGCCAGGTGGAGAGTGTAAGTCAGATTTCACAGGCATTTTGGAGGTAAAAGTGCCGACACTTGTTGCCTCATCAAACATGGGCACTAAGAGACTAGGAGTTCCGCAGGACTTCCAAGGGCTCTGCTTTGGGTGAGTAAATCAGTCAGTGAGTTCAGGAGAAAATAGGTGGCATAGAAAGGCAGAAGGGATGGAAGAAGTAGAGAGAAGGACAAACTGGAAGTGCCCAGGGAGTGTTTATGAGGAGATATCTTATTCACTATCTAGCCCTAGAGCTAGGAGTAGAGTATGAAGACAGAGATTTAATTTGGAGAACCATCAAAATATATTAAGGTGTATAATTTTTATAATAGTGTTATGATATGTATTTTATTATTTCATTTTTTTGTTTTTAAAGTCTAATAATTTTAGCAGGTGTTATGGGCTAAATTGTCTAGCCCCCATTCATATGGTGAAGCCCTAACCCCCAGTACTTCAGAATGTGACTGCTTCAGAGAATGAGGCTTTTTTTTTTTGAGAAAGATCAGCCCTGAGCTAACATCCATGCCAATCCTCTTATTTTTCCTTAGGAAGACTGGCCCTGAGCTAATATCCGTGCCCATCTTCCTCCACTTTATGTAGGACGCCACCACAGCATGCCCTGACAAGCAGTGTGTTGGTGCGTGCCCGGGATCCGCGCTCGCGCTTAACCGCTAAGCCACAGCACCGGCCCCAGAGAATGACGTTTTAAGGAAGTAATTAAGGTTAAGTGAGCTCATAAGGGTGGGGTTGTAATACAATAAGACTGGTGTCTTTATAAGAAGAGTAAGAGACACCAGAGCTTGCTCTCTCTCTCTCTCTCTGCATGCGCGGAGAAAAGGCCATGTGAGGACAGAGCAGGCAGGTGGTTATCTGCAAGCCAGGAAGAGAGACCTCACTAGAAACCAACCCTTCTCACCTTGATGTTGGATTTCCCAGCCTCCAGAGTTGTGAGAAAATGAATTTCCATTGTTTAAGCCACCAGTCTGTGGCATCTTGTTATGGCAGGCTGAGCTGACTAACACACTAGGATACAAGTCAGAAATTACCTTCCGTGTCAAGTCTCCCAGGTACACTGTGGGTCTTTTCAAAACATAGTTCTAAGTGTTCACTTATTTCTCAGAAGCAGAAACTGAGGCAGGATGGTTAAACAACATGGCTGCAGCCAAAAAAACAGTAAGCAGTGGGGCAGGGATCCTAACCCAGGACATTTGACTCCATCCTAAACAGAAGTACCACCTTTTAGTCTCACCAAATAAAGGTGGTCAACAATGTTACAGCGAAGAGGGACTGGAAATTACTATTGGGACCCGCTATAGCCTGTGTAGAGTTAAATTTATGCAAGTATAAATAACAAACTATGCATTGTTCAAATATTTAAATCCATATATAAATAAAATATGCATAAATAAAGCAAGGCTGTATGTACTCCTTGGCAATAAGAAGGTGAGAAAAAATAAATGTTCAAATGGAAACAAGTATGAAAAAGATGACCAAGAAGAAGCTATGGAATGAGGTGAGGACTCTGAATAGAGACGTGGGCTGCATCCAATTCCATAGGGAAGCAAAGGAAGCGGATCCAGGCAGAAGACAAGACCAAGAAGAGAAGGGATGGAATTGGGGGAGAATTTGTGAGAAGTGAGAAGAAAGTTTTTAGGGAGAAGGAAGAGTCATTTTTCTTCCTTTACCTACCAATTGAATTGAGAAAACATACCAGTAGATGTTGGTATGTTCCTTTTTGTTTTTGGCTTTGAGGAGATTTACATGATTTTGATCCCATTCTGATCCAATTTTGCTGCTGCTAGAAGATGAGTTAAGGGGGGGAGTAAATGATGTTGGATGAATGTCAGTCCTCAGTGTGATAGGGAAAACCTCTGTAACAGCTCTGGCTTCCTGACACCAGGCAGGGGAAGAGGAACGGTCTTGCACTATTTATGGAGATATCGTGTTTCCCTGACTGCCCTTTATTATACTCCAAGTCCAGTAGTTTTCACTTTCCTAAACTGGGAATGGTTCCAGAGGAATGCATCTGGATAGCGTTTGGCCATTACCCTTCCCAGAAAAGAATTAGTCAGCAAGGACCCTATTCATAAAAACAAATTCCAACTATTTCTACTTGAATGTCACGTCTTTATGTGGAAAAGTGTGGAGTGAGCCCCTTATTCTACACAAGGAATGCTTTTCTGTGATTAATAGACCTCCCTTCCCCCAATATGTAAGTAGACACCTCCTGATTATATACCTGAGGGAGCTCAAAGACTACAGACATGGTGAAAGGGGTTTGATGTGATGTTTCTAGACTGAATTGTATCCTTTCTGAAAATGGATAATGTAGAAGGTACTGGTTCCAAGAGAAATGCATGCTTTTTAAACCATATAAGAAAAATAACAGGATATTTTGAACATACAAACATAAAACCTTACACTCATATTCCTGAATCAGGTGAAAGTTTTAAGAATCATTTCTACTAACAATCTGTAGTTACCAGATCCCAGGCTCTCAATCTGGTGTTTTACTTCACAAAATTCTAATTCCCAGAAGTGAGAAGTTAATCTTAATGGAGTAATATAGTTTTAATCAGCCCATAAGGTTGATAAATTGAGTTGATTGGAATCCCATAATTAGACAGTGAATTTTGGCAGATTTTTAATAGCCACTGAGGGGGCCTGAGATTTATGGTCTGGCCAGTTTATTATTTTCTTTTGGTTGAATGATCATTTTAATGTCCTGTGACACAGAGTATACCTTGCCTAGTGTGGAGTCTATTCAATGACAAAAGTTTTGAACATACCGTAAGTCCAGATCATTACATTTCAACTAAGGAGCAGCATAGAACTTAATGTTATGCTTTACTTGAGGCAATTCAGGGAGATGAGGTATTTTATTGGAGATATTTAATGCAGTTTCCAACTGTTGCTCTAAGGCCCTGCATAAAGGAGACTCATGCTAAAATGAATATTGCTGACCAAAAGATTGCATTGCCTTTAGAAAAACTGGAATTTTAAAAAATGCTTTGCCAGAATAGCATTGTAGGCTATTCGTGTTGTTGTCACTGCCATATTTATTGTAGACACAGCTGATTCTAGACAGTTTTACACAATTGCAATAAACACACATATGCAGACACAGGGAATGTAGGCAAATAAACTTTACATCTCCACTTGCTCAAGTATGATTTACTCTATGCAATTACTATACTTACATATACTCTAAGAAAATTTTGAGGTCAAAGTCTCTCCATATCTTCCTTCCCATTATTATAGCTGAGTGGAGTGGGATTCTGATCCCAGAAAGGCAAGTACCACAGTCCCTTCCTCCAAAAGCGTGTCAGCTCTGCAAGGTACCTGTGAATACTTTTCAGTGGACTGCTTGAATGGAAATACGGAGATGTAAAGGAAATAGAAGATACTTCACCATAAAAATCCATCTATCAACCCTAGTTATAATACTACTATGCAGGTATCATATAAAGGGTGATTTCCAGGATTAAATGAGACCCCAATTGTGAAAATGTAATGAGAAAAATAGAAAATAATAATAACATCAACTTTTATGTATCAGGCACCTTAATAATCACTTTGCACCAATTTATTCATCCTCACAATAACTGGATGAGAAAGGCCCTATCCCTCCCATTTTTTAGATAAAGAAATTGAGGCTTAAAGAGGTGAAGTCACTGTTTAAGATCACACAGTTACTAAGTGTGACATCCCGGACTCAGTTCTAGGTGATCTGACAGCAAGTCAGGGATCCTCACAGCACACTATTTTGCCTTAGGAGTAACTACAACATCATCATAGTTCGTAGTTGGTAGTCATATGAGGCTATTGGCAGTTATGCTTTTCTTTCTTTTGGTCATTTAAAGCCTAATTTGATTGGGCAACTAATTAGTATGTCATATAATTAGTTCTACTCAGTTAAAAAAAGAAATCTGGAACCTAGGTCTATGGAAAATGGAACTTATCTCAAGAACACTGCATACAGATTAAGGTGCAATCTGCCTACCTGCCTGATTGACTCGAGGCTCCAGTATTTGAAAACTCCTTGTAAAACCCTTTTAGTGGCAAATACTATTCTCTCATGTACTATCTCAGAATCTTTCTTTCAATAGTAACTCATCTCCCAAGTATTATTTTCTCTCTCATTCTTCCTATGCCACAGACCCTTTATGGGCTGATGAAATAGTCTTTTCTCCTAATCCAACTGCTACCCTAGATCTGTAGGAGAAATGCTCAAGGGTTCTCTGCTAATGCCTAACAGTATAATGAACACATTCTTTTCTGCATGACTAATAAATAAAGAATGCACTGTTACCATTATTCTCATAAAATTTAAGGTCTTTGCGTAAAGTAATACGATTTAAATACATAACAAAAAAACAAACAAATGAACAAAAATCTAACTTTCTGTCGATCTCCATTAAACAAGGCAACTGGCATTTTTGTTTCAAAATGTCTTGTGAGGACGGCTCATTGGCTACGTAAACATAAATGCACATATCTGAAATTCAAATGTCTGATTTCAAATAACCAGTCATAGGCCAAAAATGTTGGCAAGATCACTCACAGATGTTTCACAGAAATGGAGAGAGGAGAGGTCAACGTACTGTAAATACATGTAGTTGCCCAATGCTTCTCTGGTCAATTTCCTCCTCAGCAGAATACATTTAGTGTAATAAATGTTTCATCTGGGAAGCTTTCCAGATTCATCATTAAAATAAAAAAGTAAGCACAGTTGTTCTTAGTGGATCTTTTTTCCATCACAGTATCAGTCACATCTCAGAGGCACGCTGAAATGTGTTGGTGAGTACAAAAGGGTCAGAAGAGAAATGAGAATGTAAAAGAAAGAGAAATAAAAAATGAGAGTGGTATGGATTTTACAGGGAAAAGCCCTCACTTGTGGAATAAATTTAAGCTTTATGCCTCCTTGTCATCTGCTGAATGATAGCACAATATATTAGGAATACAATTTTATCTTGCAATGCCATTTTGCTTTGGCATAGGCCAAAATGATCTCACTTTTCTAAATTTCTATAATAGTTGCAAACTATCCTACCTTGTATTGTTAGTTGTTCTACCTTGTATCGTTTGTGTCTTTAGTTATTTTAAATTCACTGAAGCTAGGGACCATGTCTTATATTCCATGCATTCCTCATTGTCTTAGTCTGCCCTGTCTGCCATAAGAAAATACCATAGAATGGTTGACTTAAACAAGAGAGCTTTAGTTTCTCAGAGTTCTGGAAGCTTGAAGTCCATGATCAGGGTGCCAGTATGGTAGGTGTCTGCTGGGAGCTGTCTTCCCGGCTTGTAGGCAGCCACCATCTCGCTGAGCGCTCACATGACCTCATGACCTCATCTAAACCTAATTAATTCCCAAAGGTCCCATCTCCAAATATCATCACATTAGGGATTGAGGCTTCAATATGTGAATTTTGGGGGAATACAAACATTCAGTCCATAGCAATTCTTTCACACAACACAGTGCCCTGTACACTGAAAATAGTCTATAAACATTTGTTCATTGACTGAGTTAAGGAGAGTTAGTTGACATAATTTCTACAATCAGAACTAAAAAATTTTCTGTACCTTTTTCAGAAATTTTTAATATCAAGATACAAGAGTCTGAGTGATGCTTTAAATAAGGGAGGGGAACTTTCGGTAAGAACTTGATAAGAAGGAAGACACATTGAAAAAAAAAACTCAAAGAGAAAAGCAGAAGGAAGCCTTATTGTTTTCATCCTGTTATTCTGACTAAAGAGTCAACTAAATAGTCATATCCTATTATTTCAACTACAGAATCATGACAGAAAGTCTAGAAATTTAAAGTATTGTTCCTAGTGATCTAAAGTAGTGGTTTTTAAAGTGAAATGCACTCATTCTATAGAATACAAGATAATCTACTGGATATGGGAAGAAACTAACAAAACTTTCATTTATATTTTTACCTACAAAGGTAAGGAAGCAATTAAGCTCCTACATTATAAGACACATCCTAAGGAGAGCATCCTAGTGTGTCTTTTTATAAGTATTTTGTGATGTCTTATTATGTGGTCCTGGTTTTGTCTAGTTTTAATGAAATAAAATCTTTCAAAATAGACAAGTGGCTTTAAATAATTCCAGGTTAAGTCGGGAAAATAAAAGTCATTCTAACTATTTCAAGCAGAAATGGATTTAATTCAGAGATTGAGGTAATCACAACACCATTGAAAGGGCTGAAAAGCAAAATCAAGAAGACCACCACTAGTTCTCAGTTGTTGATGCAGAAAATTAGGAAGTACTGCTGCCATCAAGGTCACAGTCGCCACTGCCAATGGCCCCAAAAAGATGGTGACGGTAAGAGGATGGCATTTAGCCAGCCACTGTCACTGCCCTCAGCTACTGAAGCCCGAGCTCCCACCTCTATCTGGAGAGGATGGAATGACTTGGAGCACTCTTCTACCTTACAAGTCTTCTGAAGTGCATTTTGTTGTCAGGACCTACACTGTATCGGGAATCCTGCTTACAAGGGAGTCAGGGATACATACCACTGGGGAAACAATTGTTCTTTCTGCCATGGGTAGAAGTATTTATAATACTATACAGAAAATATGACAAAAAGCTAAACACATTCTTTAGCCAGTAAATACTGTTGGATGATGTATATAGTACATTTCTGAACGTTTGTAAAAAATAAATAGAAAAAAGCATGCAATCTGAAAGGTGTGCTATACAGTTCAATAAATGTGCAAATGTTTCTAGCATGTTATCATGTTATTTTTTAGAATCTGTGCCAATAATGAAATGCATATAGAAGTAATTATTTTAAGTCACTAAAGAAAAGAGGTCCTGGAGAAGATGTAGTCTGAACAATAAAACTTTCATTAATGAAACAACGTTTGAAGGAGAAAAATGTTTAAATACAGTCATTGATAGAGGAACTGCTCTGACAAAAATAAAATAGTAATATTATTTGAAGGTTTCTAGAATAAGTTTACAGAGGCAGTACCAGATATGAAATTATTCACAGCATTATTCACAAAGACTTTATTGCAACAAAGGGATGTTTAACGTGCTATAGAAGGATCAATGCACTTAATTTAATAAAACTCAGAGTTTTAAAATACAAGAAAATCTTTAAAATACTTTATTATGAGATTGGGATGGCCATTAACATCCTTTGAAATAGAGATTTTTTTCCACTTTCATCATGGCAAAGTGTTAAAAAGAATTGTTAAAGTTGTTATACTTTTCTCTTTTGTATACTTTAACAAGAGTTCCAATTCTGTTGCTTTTGTTGGTGGTGATACACAGATATCAAATAACAAATAAATAGGTAATTTAAAAATACACACCTTTAATTGGGCCCCTCAAAATAAACAAAACTATTTTTACAATAAATGAGAAAATAACTGCTTTTCAAAAGAAACAAATACTATGGAAGAATATTTTGAAATCAATATTTGGAATAATTCCATCATTATGTTACTTATTGCCAAGTAAAGCACAATATGTGGGCACTATAAATATTCTGTCAGTATACTCCTAAGAAATTTGGAAAACATTTTATAGCTTATTTTTAAAACCCTAAATAAAGAGCATCATCAGATTTTGATATCAAGAAAAATGAAAAAATTTAAGGAACTTTAAAAAAAACCCTTATGATATTGAAAAATAAATTTCATGGTTTGCTAAGTGCAAACAATAATATTATTCCATCTTAATCTATTTTGGAACTATTTTTTCATCCATGATAGTATTTAAAATCAAATAGCAAAATAAACTGAATTTAGAACCAGATATTGTAGAAGGGTAATTTGAAATTTTAAAAAAGTATTGATCGTATTCAATCACATTACTTAATAATGTTTTCTTTTTCAGTCTGTTGATGTGATGGATTACATTTATTGATTTTCAAATATTGAACCAGCCTTTCATAGCTGGGATAAATCCCACTTGGTCAAGCTGTACAATTCTTTTTATATTTTTTGCATTTGATTTGCCAATAATTTGTTGAGGATCTTTGCATCTATGTTCATGAAAGTTGTTGGTCTGTAGTTTTCTCATAATGTGTTTGTCTGGTTTTGATATTAGGATAATGCTGGACTCATAAAATGAATTAGAAGTATTACCTCTGCTTCTATCCTCTGAAAGAGATTCTAGAGAATTGGTATAACTATTTCCTTAAATGTTTGGTAGAATTCACCAGTGAACCCATCTGGGTCTGGTGGTTTCTGTGTTGGAAAGTTAGTAATTATTGATTAAATTTCTTTAATAGATATAGGCCTATTCAGATCATCTATTTCTTCTTGTGTGAGTTTGGCAGATTGTGTCATTCAAGAAATTGGTCCATTTCATCTAGGTTATCAGATTTGTGGATATAGCGTTGTTCGTAGTATTCCTTTAGTATCCTTTTAATAACCATGAGATCTGTAGTGATGTCCCCTCTTTCATTTCTGATATTAGTAATTTGTGCCCTCTTTCTTTTTTTCTTAGTTAGCCTGGCTAGGGGCTTAGCGATTTTATTGATCTTTTCAAAAAACCAGCTTTGAGTTTCATTGATTTTCTGTTTTCAATTTTATTGATTTTTGCTCTAATTATTACTTTTTTTCCCTTCTGCTTACTTTAGATTTAATTTTTTCTTCTTTTTCTACTGTCCTAGGTGGAAACTTAGATTGACTTTAGTTCTTTCTTCTTTTCTAATATATGCATTCAATGCTATAAATTTCCCTCTAAGCACTGCTTCACTGCATCCTACAATGTGCATCTGTTTTCACCCCAAACATAAATGCCCTAGTACAGGCTCTCATCCTTCACTCCTGGGTTAGTAAAAATGTTATGACTGAATTTCCCACATCTCTATTTTCTCTGCCTTTAGCAGTCATTCTTCACAATAGAGTGAGTTTTCTATTCTTAAATACGAGCTGTTTGCTTCCTTTCTTAAAATCCTTTATTAATGTCTTGGTAGGTAAAAACTAAAAAACTTTGTAGAACATATCTCCATGATCAAAACCGTTCAAAACCTTCATGATCTGAGCCTGCCCTCCTTTTCAGCCTCATTGTACCCTAATCCCAACCATGCCCTACCTTCCAGTAGACCGTACTACATCACCTCCCTCTCCTCCTTATCTCTCTCTCTATTGCTGGTCTTTTTCTTTTTTATTTTCTTTTTTTTTTTCTTTGGCATGAATGTCATTACATGGTGAATATTTTATTTATGTCTGTCTTTTCTATTTGTCCAGGACTTCTTGAAAGACTTACTCATCTTTGATCCTCACGGCTTAGACCCAGTGGTAACTCCTGTCATACAATTACAGTCAATATAATGGTTTAATTTGCAAGAGAATGAATGAAATATTTATGTAATAAAACAGACATGAGCATCACATGGGATCTAATATTTAATAACTTCTGAGGTCACTTCCATCTCTTTTATCCCATGAGTGTTCTGACCTTATCTTTTAGCGATAACGTGTGGGAAATAGTTGGATCAATGTTGTGTGGAAAAGCATATTAAGATAACATTAGAACTTATTCTGCTATTCTTAGTGCAACTTTTATGACTCAAATTAGCTTTTCTCTCTATTTTATTTTTTATTTTTGCTTATGAAAGTATTTTAATATTTATTTTCTTTGGCCTTACGACAATTTTTTCAGACAGATACA
This sequence comes from Ceratotherium simum simum, assembly GCF_057802395.1. Classification (NCBI taxonomy): domain Eukaryota; kingdom Metazoa; phylum Chordata; class Mammalia; order Perissodactyla; family Rhinocerotidae; genus Ceratotherium; species Ceratotherium simum. The sequence continues at coordinate 25,804,551 of NC_141930.1, read as the reverse complement.
TCAGAGAGTGTGTCCTTGTCTTGGACTGGCTTTTGCCTGCTGTGATTTTGGATGAGTCACTTTGAAGAGTAAAGATGATTATGTTAATTCATAGTAGTATTATTATGTAATTACAAAGTCTGTTCCACTTTGTGTGGACATTTCAATGAGGCTTACCTATTAGCCAGCATTCATAAGGAGACATATTTATGATATCTCCTTGTTACTGAGGTGTTTTGAGTATAATGTGAGATAAATATTTTATGAACTCTATATTTTAATAATTTTTTCTTGTCCGAAACAACACAAATTTGTTCATTATTGCTCCTGGCATTTGATTTTGTTTATAGAGGTTTATATCCTGACAAATTAAAAAGAGTAATGTCCTACATTTTCAGCCTTGCAACTTTTTGTTTCTCACTACAGATTTTTATTGAGGTGAGATGGTGAGTTTAATGAATAATGTACTATTTCATTTCAGAGTATTATTGCTTTCCTAAATGAATACATTTAAGCAAATGTTCAGTGACACTATAAACTCCACTCTGTGGACATGGGTCCCTCCTCGCTCTGGCACTGGTGTATTAGAAGGACCTTCAAACGGCGTCTAGTCCACGCACCTGCCTAGAAAATCAGTTACTTTTAAATAGACCTTTAAAAACTCTATAATCTGGCCAAAAAGTGTTAAAAAAAAAAAAAAAGAAATTTAGTCTTGCCAAAACAATAAGAATCTTTCCATTTTCTGTAATGTTTAATTTCTTAACAAATGTTACTAAGTAATAATTTTGTCAAATACAATATATTGCAAAAACAGATGACCACAAGTCTAAGACTGATATTTAGGTGGTGATTTTCTCCTCTTAAATGTAAAGCAAATGAAAAGGCCAGATTCATGAAATTAGAAACTGAATTTTCTAGTTAATTCATAGCTCAACTAATAGCTCTGCACAACCCCTTATGCTATCTAATTAAAGTGTCATGGCCTGGAAATGAAAAAGCATGATCTTGAAAACCAGGCCCTCCAGGTGGGTTTCTTAGTTTCTAGGGTTTTTTCCTAAGACCACAGAAAGGGCTGGTAGTGATGGGAAGGAAGCCACAACAAAGTGGCATTGACAAAGAGTCAAAATGTGAGTTCTACTCTACTAAGAGACTGACTGGTAATACACTTTCTTTTTTTTTTTTTTTTTTTTTTTTTTTTTTTTAAAGATTTTATTTATTCAGTTTTTTCCCCCCAAAGCCCCAGTAGATAGTTGTATGTCATAGGTTCACATCCTTCTAGTTGCTGTACGTGGGACTCGGCCTCGCGTTGGACGGAGAAGTGGTGCCTCGGGGCGCTCCCGGGATCCGAACCCGGGCCACCAGCATCAGAGCGCGCGCACCCAACCGCCAAGCCACGGAGCCGGCCCTGGTAATACACTTTCAATTCTGCCCCTGCAAAGAAGGTGGGTCCAGTAGCCTGAGGAAGGCCTCCTAAGGGCCACAGACACTGTCTATTGAAAATGTTCTGAAGGGAAGCTCTCCTCCACACATCAACCCCTCAACCCTCCCTAAAGACATTTCACAGCATCGAGAGAGCCAGGGGATCTGAGCAGAGCACCCACAACTGTTGGCCGAAGTTATAGAACCTAAAACTTTTTTTTTCTGCCTGCCCACTGCCATCTTCCCATTTTCCTTAAGAAGCACATAGAAAAATTTTCAAATAGTTAGAAAAGTTCAATGAAATCTGAAAAACAGAGCCTATATTTTTTAGTTAAGTAATAAATTAATGTTATACTTTCTAGGGAGAAGCTGTAGTCTTATTTGGAGTTTTAAAAAAATTCCATTTCTCTGATGACTAATCATGTTGAGCACCTTTTCATTTACCTGTTGACCATTTGTATGTCTTCTTTGGAGAATTGCCTATTCAGTTTCTTTGCCCATTTTTACATTGTGTTATTTGTTTTTTTGCTATTGAATTATATGAGTTCCTTATATATTTTAGATATTAACCCTTTATCAAATATATGGTCTGCAAGTATTTTCTCCCTTTCTGTAGGTTGCTTTTTCATTTTGTTGATTGTTTCTTTTGCTTTGCAGAGCTTTTTGGTTTGATGTAATCCCATTCATCAATTTTTGCTGTTGTTGCCAGGGAAATGCAAATCAAAACCACAATGAACTATTACTCACATCTGTTAGGGTGGCTATTATCAAAAAAGCGAAAGTATTGAGGAGGATGTGGAGAAGAGGGAACCCTTATACACTGTTGCTGGGAATGTAAATTGGTGCAGGTACTATAGAAAACAGTATGGAGGCTCCCCAAAAAATTAAAAATAGAACTACCATTTGATCCAGCAATCTCACTTCTGGGTATATGTTCCAAGGAATTAGGAGTTTGAAGAGATACCTGCATTCCTATGTTCATTCACAATAGCCAAAACATGTAAGCAACCTAAAAGTCCATCAATGAATGAATGGATAAAGAAAATGTGGTGTGTGAGTACAATGGAATATTATTCAGCCTTAAAAAAGAAGAACATCCTGCTGCTTCCAACAACACAGATGAATCTGAAGGACGTTACAGTAAGTGAAATAAGCCACACACAGAATAACAAATACTACACTGATACCATTGAATGAGGAATCTTAAATAGTCAAACTCATAGAAGCAGAGAGTGGAGTGGTGATTGCCAGGGGCTGGGGGCAGGGGTAAACAGGGAGGTATTAGTCAAAGTGTTCAAAGTTTCAGTTATATAAGATGAATAAGTTCTAGAGATCTACTGTGAGGTATAGAAGTTATAGTTAACAATATATAGTATACTTAAAAGTTTCCTAAGAGGATAGATCTTAAGTGTTATCACAAAATAAAAATAATAATAACTAATAAAGAGGGTGGGAGGAAACTTTTGGAGGTGATGGATGTATTTACGGCATAGATTGTGGTGATGGTTTTCACAGTGTATACTTATCTCCAAACTCATCAAGTTGTATTTATGTATGTAATTACAGTAATTATGTACAGCCTTTCATATGCCAATCATACTTCAATAAAGTGATTTTTTTAAAAAGTATTCCAAATTTGAGAATCATGATAACATTGCTATTTCCCCAAACTCTATTCTGCTGAACTTCTATTTCTAAGAGCAGGCACTCTTCTCACTGGAGAGCATGTTTACAGATCAGTTTGTAATATTATAAAGGCATCAGAAACACAGAAATACATGGAGCATCCCTGAACTGATTAGATTAGCCTGAGCTCTTTCCACATGTGATTGGAGATGATCTAATTGGCTGGCGCAGTAAGTAAGTTATCCTGAGTGTTTGAATATAATGCGTGTATGTTTACAATACCAAAACACATTAAAAATAGTTTCATTTACTCTCTTTCTCTTGCCATTACTCCTACTAGAGAAAGCTTTCCACAGTGCTTCCAATGAAAAGGGGGAATTTTGGGGGTGATTCATCACAGCCTCCTAAGAATTTTCCTTTATCTGAATCATCAGCTGTCTTTGAATGCCCTTTTAAGAGAAGAAGGGTGCTTTCTGAATCTATCTTTACCTAAACTGTTTTCTGTGATTGGTCTCTCACAAGAAAGTAGATGAAGCCCACTCTCAACAGTGTATTGAATTGTGTTGAAACCTATATCATATTCCCTTTTTCCCAGTCTTGCTTTCTGTCTTAATATAAGCAATTGAGATAGTAATAAGAAAAAGATTCAGATCTGAGAAAAAGGACATTTTATTTTCATTATTCATTTCAAGATACTGTTTCTAGCTATTAAATTCTCTAATTCTCTGAACACATAGAATATATATTGCTAGAAACAGAAAGAATGTAATTACTTGGGTGTTACATTAATTAATGGGATCCTTTATTGAGATTTTATATTCTGAGGATTGCATATAGGAATGAGTAGCAAGATGGCTAAATAGATCATTTGGACCACAAAAGAACTATTCCTAATTGCCTAATAATTTTTTTAGTATTCATGGAGTTAACAAATCTAGGCAAAGGCATGGAATTAAACTGAAAATAGATAGAGACATCATCTAATTGCAATAAAAATTGAATAGCAATCAATGTGTATGTATTAAACATTGTGACAGTTACTCCCACGGTCCTACTCCTAAGGTCCTGAGTCACTTTTGTTTTTCATCTAAAATATAATAGCTCTCACTGTATTTCATTCACCATTCAGTTTTTATTCATTAAGTAACCACTTACAGAGTACCCATCTCATGCTGAACACATATTTCGCTGCCCACGTTCTCCACAAGAGCATGGCAGTAGTAGCCAGGTAAATCTGACACCTGCACCAATTTTTAACATCTCTTTGCCTTTGAGCACCTATTTGTATTGTTTCATGTGATTGGATAGGCAACCTTTTTTATTTAAAAAAACACGCACAAAGCTAGCTTTTAATAATCCATTACACAACAACAACAACTGTGCAAGGCAATACACTGGAGAGATTTCAAGAAACAAAAAAAGCTCTGTTCACAATGGAATTCACACTGTTCCATTGTGACAAAAAGGGGGGTGGGCTTCCAAAGCTGCAAGATCTCTGTTTGAGTTCTTCATTCTCAGCTCTGCTTACAAGGAGAAAATCGTGTAACCACATTACTGGTCTCTTCTGAGAATTTGAATTTTGGAAGGGTATTCCCTTTTAGTGCTAGTAGATGTGTTATCCAATTCGGTCCTATTATTTTACTGAGACCGAGAGAGGTGAAATGGCCTATCCAAGATCATGGGGTTTCATTTCATTTCAGTTAATATGGGAACCTCTAAGGTGTGATGCCTAGTTGTTATGAACTGAGTTGTGTCCCCTCAAAATTCATATGTCATAGCCCTAACCCCCAGTGTGACTGTATTTGGAGATAGGGCCTTTAAGGAGATAATTAAGGTTAAATGAGGTCATAAGGGTGGGGCCTTAATCCTACAGGACAGATGTCCTTATAAGAAAAGGAAGAGATACCAGAGCTCTCTCTCTGCATGCATGCACAGAGAAAATGCCCTGTGAGCACACAGTGAGAACGCACCATCTGCAAGCTAAGGAGAGAGGTCTCACCAATTCTGGAACTTACAGCCTCCAGAACTGTGAGAAAACAAATTTCTGTTGTTTAAGCAGTCTAGTTTGTGGTATTTTGTTATGGCAGCTTGACACACTTAAAACACTACCCAGAGTCCATGGTCTCAAGAAGCCCTGAAGGACAAACATAAGAACTCAGAATGATGTGGAGCAGAGTCAACAAGAGGGCTCAGCCAACGGTACCTGGGGGAGTGCATCAGTTCAGTTCCTCTGAGAAGCTGACCTCAAGACAGAATTAGATGTGCAAGAGACTCATTGAGGAGAAAACTGTTAAAGATAAAAGAGAAAGGGAGCAGGAGTAGACAGGCAGAGCCTTCAATTTATGATGCAAGTCTGACACCTGTGAAAAGAGAAAGGAGCAGAAGAAGGATTAGGTGAGAAGAGTTCCAAACTACAAGAGCAGCTCCAAGACATTCTTGGCCAGGCTAATGATGGGGAGACCCAGAGTACAGATTGCTAGTTTGAGTCCTCCTCTACTGGGTTGAAATGGCGAAGTCTAGGACCCTCACTGTGCTCATTCACTGTCTGGGAGCAGCCTGGAGCAAACGTGGCCTTGGCAGGAATGTTGAGGTGGATCTGCAGGTGCAGCCCTTGGAGGCTGTCACCAACTGGCCTCCTCCCAGTAGGTTCCCCTGGAGAGTTGTCTAAACAGCCCACCTCTGAGGTCATGGAGTCAGCGTATCAGGGCAAAACCAGGACTTGAACATGGATGACCTTGTTTCTGTTCAATTCTAATACATCACAAAGTTTTAAGGCCAAGAAACTTAATAAAAGCTAGATATGCTACATGGAAAGTTGTAAAGCCTGGGACTGAATGGACAAGTTGCTTAGCACACGTGCATGAGGTTTCTAGTGATTTCTGGTCAATAATAATGTTTGCTTTTTCTTCTACTTATTGTGATGAGTTGAAAACCCAAGTGATGTGATTCATCCTGCCATGTTAACAATTATGAGTCTAATATTTGCAAATAAAGTGATACTTCATCTCTTGGGGTGTGAAGCCATCTGTCATCATCACAAAACTTGTCCTTGTCAAATTATCAAACTGTCATGTGCAATTTTAAAGACCTGTCAGTGCCCGTGCTCACCTGATTCCAATCTGATCAGAATCCTCTCATTCTATGAAATGGAATATGGAATATTTAGTACAATGTTTTTCCTGTGATAGGCATCAAATTAGTCCTAAACTCTTCAGAAAGAGGGCTAGTAACATCAACTTAACAGAAATCTATAAAACGCTCTCTTTTTTATAGCTACCCAGAATCCCAGTGCCTGGCTAAGCAGAACAAAATGTGTCAGTGGAAAGTGGGAAGTGCTGTCCTGAAACGAGACACCTGTGGCAGAGAGGGTCTCTCTGTGAAACAAAGCTCATCACACCTGTTATGGACTGAATTGTCTCCCCACAAGATTCATGTGTTGAAGCCCTGATCCCTGATGTGATGGTATTTGGAGAAGGGGCCTTTGGTAGATAATCAGGTTAGATGAGGTAGGGAGGGTGAAGTCCCCTAGATGGGATTAGTGCTTTATAAGAAGAGGAAGAGACAGGAGCTCTCTCTCTCTTTCTTTTTCCACCCATGCACAAAGAGGTTGTGTAAGCACAAAGAGAGATGGTAGTACTCCACAAGCCAGAAAGAGAGCCTTCACTGAGAACTGAATCTGCACCTTCATCTTGGACTTCCCAGCCTCCAGAACTGTGAGAAATAAGTGTCTGTTTAAGCCACTCAGTCTACGGTATTTTGTTATAGCAGTCTGAGCTAACTAAGTAAGACATACCCTTAGCTCAGCTAAAGCAACTTTCACAAGGAAGCTCTTCCTTTCTGGTCTTGGAATTTTCTCTGCAAGAGGCAGAATGGAGCACCCTCAGAGCAAACAGAAATTGTTCTTTTCAGAAAGCATTTCCTTATTGCAGAAAGACCTCCCTTAAGAGTGGACTGTGATGTCAAGGTGCCCAGATACTCCGTGCTCCGCAGAGTTAATTACAGCATCTGTAGCCACATCATTCATTCTTGACATTATTGTTTCATTTGTGCCTCCATTATCCTCCAGCAGGATGGGGCATCCATTGGCCCATCCCCTTACAGCCTACTACAACTCTAGGTAATCTGAAATAATGATGAGTCATTAACAAAGATAACAGGAAACGAAAATGCACATAGCCTAGGCATTATGTTGTTTCTATATTTGTGAACAGATCATCATAAATGCTTCCTTCCATGGATGACCCTGGAGGCCTTTAACTACTACCACCAAAGAGTCATTGTAATGACTTGAAAGATGCTTTGGCTCAGAGGATACCAGGGATAATGGGGAATGGAGGGCTTCCAGAGGAGAGTGGCCCATCTGACATCTTTCACAACCTTCTTGCCAGGGCTTACCAGGCATAGAGAGGAAGCAAAAGTCTCTGGGGGTGACTCAAGGTCAAGACTGGCTGAGTGGACTTAATTCCTGCTATAGGTCTAAAATATGCTGCTTATGCTGATCTGCAAAAGTTCAATGGAAAGTAATGACTCAGAAATGTTGAGCATTCCAAAACAAAAAAGTTCTGCTAAGTTCTTTACTTTCTAAGTTGTACTGGAGTACTTGTTTATAGCTCCGTGCCAGAAAAAGAATATAAAACAGATTTTTCCTTTGTATCAGACTAATAAACTCATTACTAAGAGGAAAAAAAACATATCATTATACTCAAAGTAATTTCCTTATTAGGATGGAGCAATAGTTTATGGGCAACAAAAGCATATTGTGCATGGTGACAAGGCTCAAATACAACTGGCCTGATGGAATGTTTCACAGATTTTATGCATTTCAAAAACTCAGCGAATACTTCATAAATTTAAGTGAAATATTTTGTTCTTTTAACAAAAATGTGTTTCTCTGTGCTTTTTGTTACTTAAATAATTGACAACAGCCCAGGCTTTGGGAACCAATGTTGAAACAAAATTCAATTACATAAGTGAGGAAAGAAATATTCGCACTGAGTGGTTTGGTTTTGTTTTATAGCTGTATTAAAAGTATAACTATCCTTGGGTATTCCTGAGGTCCTGGCTAAGCAGAACTCCTAATTCTGACCTGATGCCGAGAACCTAGGTAAAGAACTTCCAAACAAACAGACATGTACAACTCTCGATCGCATTCTTCTTATGAATGTTAGCACTGGGATGGCATTATTGCAGTATATTGCAGTAGGTATTACATAGTTGATTTTTAACTTATGTTATATATTTTTGGCTTCTTTGAGGGATCAAGGTAAATAATACTAGCTTATGGCACAGCATCATGAGAGAAGGCTGGCCCAGGAGTGAACAGGCCAGTTCTTGGTTGACTATGCGTTAACCGGGAAAATCACTTTTTCTCTTTCAAAGAAAAATTAGGCAGGAGGAAGATTAGTATCTTATTTCAGGTGGATGCTTTAAATAAACTTAAATGAAATAACAGGTGTAAAACAATTAAACTATGGCTGGACACATGGTAGGAAGAATTGGTAATTTCCTGCTACTGAAGTCCCCTTGGACGTTTAACACTCGGGAAGGACCCGAATGGTGGCAGAGATGAGGTTGGCCATCTCTGCTTATGGGTTCACCAGCATTCTTTCTTTATCTCCCATCCCCAAGCTTATTTTATTTTGCCAAACATCACTAATTCTCTCTGAGGAAGGCAGCTATTTGGGAGAAAGTAGACCACCAAACTGGCATGTGCCATCACAGTGTAACGGATACCTCCCATGAATCCACATGGAGAGGCAGAGGTTCTGAGAAGCCAATTAGTTCTTTGAGAAAGACTCACAGGGGCACAGACCTAGGCCCCGCCAGACCTTGATGCGAGATGTGGGTCAACCAGCGAACACAGTGTGGGCCTTTCACAGCTTCATTTTCAGTGCAAGTTCCTTTCGAGAACTGAACTGATTTTTTTTTCCCTGAGATTTGTTGCTTCTGGGAACGAGATGAGACATTCAAACTCATTTCCCTAGAGGCTCCAACCGAATTTGAAACTAGCAGAGAAACAGTGAAAGACCAATAATTTCACCAGCTGGCTCTCCCACAATAATCTAACATCGTACGGGAAGTTGTAATACGCTGTGTGATTACTTCCTCTCTTTTATTTGTTTGCTTTTCCTCCTCTATTTCTGAGTTATCTTTCTTCATTTCGTGAAGAACAATACAAATATACAATGTTTTCAGGTTGGAAACAAGTTTGTTTGAAGCTTCTGGGTTATTTTTATTACTGAATAGTTTGAACCAGAAGTTATAATTTTCATTTTCCCCCATGTAACAGGTAAAGAAAGAGTAACCACAGAACCAGGTACATAATGATTATAACAAGGAATTGTTTTATTGGAATCCTGCATGCTCTTAGTTATTAGGTTGTTGGTTTTCTGTAACATTCATCTCTTTTCAAACTGTGAAATTTGCTCAATTTTTATTGGACACATGATGGTATTTCAGCCAGAGTTAAATCTTCTACTCAAATTATTATACGTCTCTAGCCCAAAATTCAGTAAAAAATTAATGTGTATAGTGTAATTGTCTCATTTCCAATATTACATATTTGTAAAATACATGTGGATATATATCTACATAAAAACTTATCATGAGTGTGCAATGCCCATCATAATACACATATCTTGGGTTTCTGAAGAGGTTTTGCATACTCTTTGACACATGAAGTATGAATACTTAGAAATACAGAAACATATTTGAGGTTTAAGTGACTTTTTTCCTATGAGGTATTTTGATATTACATTAGTTATAGTGGTAAGAATCTGAATATTGTTTCTAAATTAAATGGAGATTTAATCCATAGTTTTATTTATGTCCATCCAATCCTCCCTGATCTCTATAAAATATTACAAAACGTACTCCACTCCCATGCTATCCTATTACTGATTAATTCACGCAATGTTGTTCAAGCGTTTGTCTGCCATGTGCTGTGCCAGGTTCTGGCTTTACAGCAGTATCACCAGAGGCACAGGCCCACATGCCCAAGGACCCTGTGACCTGGGCAGGTGCTCAAATATTGCAGGAAGGAATTTCAATAAACAAGAAGTATAACTTTTTTCCATAATAAATTAATTTCTCTTTTAAGTCCCCACTATATTAGTTAATAGACATTTAATCAACTTAGCATCAACTCCCTACTACTCTCCTTGCTTTTCCCGGGGGCCCATGTCTGTCTTCTCAGGAGTTCACGTGGTGTCCAGGGATTTCCAGGGGCTCTGGCCTGGACTGTCCCCTCTGCACAGCAGCTTTGCCTGAGATGGCCTTTTCCTTTGAGCGTTCCTTCATCCATCCTCACCTGTCACTGTGAGGACCACAACGCCCCATCATGCTCTCTGCTGCTTTGCTATCCCTCTCAAGTACACAGTTGCTTCCATGTCACTTGGGGCGAAAGACCACTTAGCAAAGCCATCTGAGCCTCTTCATCCTTTTTATGCCAATCTCTGACACTCAGAAATCACTTAAATCCTCTCACTATGCAAGGGCGTCCAGGTCCCTCTGCCTAGACACATCATACAGACATTTCCACTCCTCTACTCCCACGCACACATGTGGACAAACTGAGGCCTTGTCACCTCTCCCAGGTCTTCCAGGCAAGTTCTCTCTACTCTCAGACCCATGTGAAGAGTCTGTTGGCCCATCTGCTGCCGGAGCTCATAACTCCATTTGCAGGAACACATGTCAGCACATACCCTCTCTGCAACTCTCCTCCTACCCAGCCCAGGGAATCATTTCTTGGCTGCAGTCGGGAGCCACCAGAAGCCTTGCTCCATCTCTCTGTCTTCTGACTTCCCTTGGGCCTCAGCTCTTGAAATTGAAAAGACTTTTCTCTGCTGTAACATCTCTTCCCTGAGACAAACTCCTTATTGACACACAAGAAGGGGATCACTGGCTCAAAGGAAGTATGAGGGGGGAAAGAGGACTTGTCAGGTGCGTCAAAGTATTTACATAGACAATGTAGTCTAGCAAGATCTGTGATTGGGAGAGTTACTAGATACAAGGAGGGTCACTTCACTTGATTTGTGTGCAGACAATGTCATGACCAAGCACATAGTGTCACAGCTAAGATCTAAAAGATTAATAGGTGTTAGCTGGACAAAAGGAAAGACTGTTCTAAGGCACAGCAAAGCATGGATGCCGAAGGCACACGGAATATTCTAGAAACTAAAAGACGTTCAATGTGACTAGAATATACAGTGTGAGTAGAAGGACACTGAGGGACTGGGGAGCATGGGAGGAATCCTGCAGCAGCAAGAGGAAAGCTGCAGAGATGAGCTCATTGTTCAGCAGACATCATTGGTTGCTTACCCACAGCCATTTCTTCCTCCTTGTTAAAGAATCCCATGTTTGGTCAGGCCTAACTGTGCTTGGTCCTACAGGGTGAATCATGGCTAAGATGAGCCAATCACAGCAATCTTGTGCAAGTGATTGGTTTAAGTGTGGGCAAAATATCAAGTTTTGGTCAACAAGCCACAAGAGAAAGTCAGCTGAAGACCTGGGAAACAGTCTTCTCCCTGATATTGGAAAGGTACACGAGGCGAATAGAGAGTGTGCTCTTTCTCATGCTGTCCTTCCTGCTTTTGAATGTGATTGTTCATTGTTTCGATGTTAGGAACCAGAGAATGTAACATGTGAACACAGGGCAACAAATTTCAGGATAGAAGACAGTATGCTGATGATGTGAAAGATAGAAAGAGCTGGGGGTTTTTGGTTGAGGCAGAAACCCAAACGGGAAGTGTTTACCTCAGAATATTCTAGTAAACAATAAATATCCTTACAGTGTAGACCACTCTCAGTTAGGTATTCTGTGACTTGCAACTAAATTCTTCTCAACATGGCAAGATATTTCCGGATTTTGCAGGGGTAGCAAATAGCATTGGGGCCACGTGTGGGAGGATTTTTGCAGGCAAATGTGAAGGCCCACATTAAAGAGAAAGCATAACATAGACAAAGGGGCAAATTGAAAGAAATTCAATATGGTTGGAACTTAAAATGTAAGTTTTGAGAAATGAGGTTGAGATATAGGTATGAACTAAATCATGGAGGACCTTATAATCCAAGTAATGATATTTAGATTTTATCCTAAGGGCAAAGAAGTTATTGATGGTATTAGGGTGAGTTAGGTGATCAGATTTGCAATTTTAGATTTATTCTGGATGAACATAGCCTAAGCTAGGTTTCTAGCAGAGAGTTGGAGAGTAAGTTCCAGAGCAGGAGATGGAATCAGTAAGATTTTGTGGTTGGTTGGATTTCTGTGGTGAGAAAGAAGGAGGAGCTAAGAATGATGCCAAATACTTGTCTTGGCAACTAGGAGGAGGAACAAGAAACTTCTAGGTAGTAAAGACATTGGAGATTTCCTCAAGAAAGCACTGTCTTGAATATTAGTGGTTATCTAAATTTGAATTCTCTCAGAGTAGAGTTAGAAATCAAATAGATGTGTAAATTATCCTTACATGACAATGAATGACCAGAAAAACTTAATCAGTTTGAAGAAATCAAATTCCTAATTGTATTTCTTTTCCAATGACTACCTTATTTCCTTCAGGCATGATATCAACCTTGTCAACAGTGTCGAGTGTACAATGGGAGATTAAGAACTCCACAGAGACTAATGTGTGCATCAAGGATGTGTTTAGCAACAATGGTATTTACAGTTCTAACATAAAATTAATAATCTGGTATTAAGTCCCTATGCCTTAGTTTAGTGTATTCCTCAGGATCCCAATAAGAAAAAATTGTACCTTCAACCCAAAGATCATTCAAGAAGAGTTCATTTACAAAGGGACTGTTTACAAAATGTAGCCAGAGTACAGAGGAGCTACAAAGGATAATGTAGTCACGCAGGGCTAGAAACAGAGAAGTTGTTACCACCCATAAGCCCAAAGGGACAAGATAAGGGGCATCACTAGAACCCACGGGAAGAGACACATGCATATAGGACTGCCTGGTGAGAAGCAGTCCCTTCAGTCTCAGGACATAGCCAGCAGGAAGCAATCGCACAGGTAGCCAACCAGAGAAATAAATTATTCTGACCCTACTCTCTTCCTTCTCTCTAATTTCATGCCAGGGCTCCTAGTTAGCCAAACCCAGCTGGAGGACCTTGGATAAGGCTTCTCTTCAACATAATCATGTAGTTCAGCCTGCACCCACATAGGGACAAGAAGAGAAGAGAGTTAGTCTGAAGGGGTAAATAGTATATATCTGGCATGATCATAGCTGAAAATATTATCTAAATCCATTGCCTATGTCAAAGTGAAACTCATATGTGAATTAACAGCTAGATTTTCAAACACTGTGAAGATGAATGGCTAGAATAAAGACAGAAAAGTTTTAGCTCAAAAGATCTGTGTTGATAAAATAAGTGCTCACCAAAACCTAATTAAATATTTTTAATTAGTCTTTCCTGCTAAAGATATTAGTCTATTTTTGTTTTTAGCCATAACAGCTTTGTGGGTAGGAGAAGGGAGCTATAATAGGATTAATTATAAATGAAAGTGAGCAAAATTGCAATATTAAACTACACTACTGCTTAGCCATTACTTAAAATTATAATTGTTTTTTTAGTGAATTATACTTTTATAGTTAGAGTGGTATGAGAATTTCTAATAACAGAAGGGAGTAATGGCAATAAAAGATTTCTTAATTGGATTTGGGTTTTGGAGAGCATTTTATACATAGTAGATACTTTAGATTGAATGCCATCTCGGTTCACTCTAGGACTCAAGACCTCCTGGAATGTCTGAAGAACCCGTGTTGTGAATCAGCTAGGGCTCTATTTATACAGAGATTGAGGTGCTGCCTGAATAAGAGTGTGTTCTAGAAAAAGATGGAACCAGGGAAATCAAGTTTGCTCCAAGAAGAAAAAGTTAGCAATTCTGAAATATGGCATAATATCTGTTCCATATTGCTCTCTGATTGAGCTTCTAGGGATTCATGCCTGAGTGATAAAGCAAGCAAATTTAATGAACAGGCAAGCAAAAACTAAAAATTAATTATTTTTACCAAAACCCACAAGGAACAATGAGAGAAGGCGTTATACTGCAGTGATCAGAAGTGCTACTTTTAATGCAAATGGCAGGATTCTTGATGTCACATATAACAGACTTCAGGGGACATTGGTGTGAATCTGTAGGAATTCAGGAACTGCTGAGGAATACCCTCATCAATTAAAGATATTTAACATCCCTATATTTGGCACAGACATAAGAATCCTCATCATCCAGCACCTATAGTCTTGAGGAAAATGTTGATAGACCACGGTAGGGGCCATGGTGGTGTCCTTGGCAATATAGCAACTTATTTGGCCCCCAGCAGCAGCTGAAGACCTTTTCAGGGTAAGTTGGAATAGAAGACAATTTAAATATAGGAAGTCATGTTAGAATTCTAATAGAATAGGGGAAGGCAAGGCTAGAGAAATATAACTTGTTCTACTATTAAGTCTATAAAGATGGAAAGGAAACAAGGATTAAAGGCAAATGCAGTTGAATAAGGGATTTAGGAACCGGGAATTCACAGCACAACGTAAATTAACAAATTAGCCTCCTTGTTATCCCTTAGAAATCTTGTACATTGTGCAATTCAGTCTTTTAGTAAACTCTTGACTGGTTTTGCAATATGCCACTCAATATTACAGTTAACTCTTCTCCTCAACTTTCAACATTTATGTTTTGCACTCTTCCCCAGATTAGGGAGGGTAATTACATATACAGTTTAACTCTACTATGACTCTGTAATAATCTCTTGATCATTCATACTAAAAAAAATGAGTAATACCACTAGTAATATAAAAGAAACTCATTATCGGGATTTATTATTGATTTGTAATTATTCATTCATTCACTTAAAATATTTATTGAGAACCTATGTGAAAGAAATATGTTAGAGTTTTTAAAATTTTATTAATATTTAAATGTGTTTATATTTTCAGTAACTGATGAGTGAAAGAAAGATAGGAGGAAAGACAAGAAGGAAGCCCAATATTTGCTATATGGAGGTTTGAATGTTTGCTATAGATAAATAGCAGTGAATAATATAATTTAATATGTTAGTTATGATTGATTTGGCTTTTTAAAGTATCTCAAATAATGTTTAAACTCCTTCATTGATTTTGGTTTTTCATTTTTTTTAAATTGATATCTTAAGTAGCTGATGACTGAATATATATATTTGAAATCAGTTATATGTGAAAAATAAAATAGCTAGCTGTATTCAGTAATATAAAGATGTTACTATTACTACCTCTGATGACATTACAGGTCCTCTAATGCATTTTCATTATGAAATGAGTCATCTTTAGGGAAAACAACATAAACTGAAGCCACTAACATTTCTCCTGTGGTCATATTTCTAGCAACTCGTTTTCTTGTATGAGTCCTATGGTTTCCATTTTAGAAATTTATAACATAGAGTGATGAGAAAAATAATCACAGCCATAAGGTTTTATTTCTATATGCCAAGTTTACACTCAGATTCTAACATTAAAACCAATTTGTTAGAACAATTCCAGAAGAGACAATTTTTAACTTAAGCCATATATGCAAAAAGTGAGTATTTATCGTTATAATATTTTATTCACCCTTAAATGTGTTTTTCTCTCCAAAGGTTTTGTTTTAAATATTAGACAGAGATGGAAAGGATTTATGTAATGAGATAATATGATATCATAAACAAGTGCACATTCGTGGTCTTGGCTATGGTATAAAATCTAATCTCCATATCTTTAGTGACATTTTATAAGAAATTTAATACCATACCTCTTTTCCAGGTTTAGGGAATGGGAATGTGGTTTATTGGATGGGAGCTTTAGGTTGCTATTATTCATGTTACATGAAATCAGTTACATGCCAATCCTAAAATAGACACAAAGAAAATATTCGGATCCATTTAATACCTTTATTTAGTGTGACAGAGTACCTGTGTTGATTTGGACATTTTTATGAAATGATTTAAAATTGATTTTATTATGAAATGACAGACTGCACAATATTTATCTCTGCACAAGAAATGGTCAATAAGTTCATTGATTAAGAGTTTAATCTTTCAATTTTTCCCAACTTTGCAAAGGATAATTTGAAACCCTAAGGTTGTTAGTATGATATTGATTAAATAAATCTAAATAGTCAACTTTCAATTCATTAATATGTATGACCATAATAATGTGATATTCTCATTTATGAGTAATATCAAAAATAATTTTAGAGTTTAGATTAATTGACCATCGCTCATTTTAACTATGAATGTAAAAGTATTTTTCATATGAATAAATCATCCTATTTTTTATGTCATCTTCCTGCAGGTGCTGGTTTTATAGTTGACATTTGGTAAGTGAGCTGCACCCAGTAGGATGTAATGAGGACAATTTAGGCATAATCTAATACTTTAAGGTGTGAAGATAAACCATTTGTTTGGGAATACTTTTATCATTTTGATAAAAAATAGTACAAGGCCAAAACAAAACCAAAAAAAGGAAAATCCTAGAGAAAAACAATTGTTTCTATTCCCTATAATGCTATTTTAACATATAAACAATTGTCAATACTCTGTGTGAAATATTTGTTCCACTAGCTCTGGGTGAGAAGTATCATCTTCACGTATGATAGATCACTTGTAGCAAATTTATTTCTATAATCATTGTATCCTGGTCCTAAAACACTTTTCATCCAAATGACTCCCATTTTTTTGTGTTTTCTAATAATGTAAAACATTATTCTTTTAATTCCATCTGAATATACTGCTTTGGAACAAAAACTAAGATTTAAGGCTATTAGGTATGGAGCCAAGCACCTAGTTCCCACAACATGCCTTGCTTCCCATGCTTGGTAGATTTCTTTAATTCAGGAAGTTGAGGTGATAAGCAACACCCCCAACACTGCAATCCATTTTGGCTTCTTGGAGGGGAAATTTTAGTGAGCTCTGTGTCGGTAACTCGTTTGACTTAGCGCTAAATTAAGCTTACTGATAGTTCTGCTCTGAAATTAGACCTTATGTTCAGCAATTGGATCCTTGTGTAAATACCACAAATTCAAAATTTTCCTCAAAACCTTAATCCTCATAGGTCATCGGCAAAAGAAGATATCAAATAAGCTTAATAAATGCAGTGCGCTCTATCCCTGTCTTGGAGATTTATGAAGAAATTAGCACATTAAAAACTGAAAAATTCTGCAGAAAACTGTTGAACTATATTTTAATCACCATTGGCCAAATATATTTGACCAGAAAGTCATGGCACATTGCCAAACCAAGCAAACTAATTCAAATTTTGTATCAATATTGCGCAAGTTACATAAGAATTATAAACTTCAAGCTCCTTTAGAGATCAGAATCTCCTTCTTTGTGGATGAGATTCTGATCTTTCTAGAACCCAGGAATACGAACTTTCAAGCAAGTTGCATGAAGTTCCAATAGTAGCCAAATTTGGGAACTTTGGGCCTATATCCCCTTCACTGTGATCTGCCTGCAATGATGCAGCAATAGCAAACTCGCATCTGATTGGGTATCACTTTAAAGTTCACGTACCTAGTTGATATTGACCAATTTCTCAGAATGCCCCCCATTGTCTATCACCAACTTCTGCTAATATAACGGCTGTTCTCATGAAGAGGAAAAATGTTTTCAAGTTATGTCTCAATTCAGTCAAATATTTATGGAGCCTCTACTTGTACCAGATCTTCTGCCAGGTCCTGGAGGAAATGAAACTAAATAAGACTCATATCTTTTAATAGCTAGCATTCCAGGGAATATAAAATCCTAGATGATGGAGAATAAAATCCAAAACAATTTATTTAATGGCTTTAGGGAAAACCATTGACTTTGGTGCCAATTACAAATGCTCAAAAACTAAATGAGAGGAAAACAAAGTATTTCTTTCAATTCTTTTGATGGTCTCCTGAGCTTCAAACTGTTTTTCTAGCTATTATTTATCCATTCCTCTTTTGATAATTGCCATATTCTAAAATTAACTGGTTTTCTGCCAAACTCAACCACGTGAACCTTTCTTTTCCTCTAGTTCAATCTCGCTTAAAGGTCTTGCCATTCACTTAGTCATTCTAACTGGAAATTTCAAAGATTCTTTTATTTCCCCTTCTGTCTTATCAATCACATTGAATTCATTGCCAAGCCTGATTGACTTGATATCAGAACTGCAGCTCAGATCTAGCTTCTTGCTCCTTCCCCTGCTGTTCCACCACCACACTTACAAATTTCGCCTTAATTCAGATCCTCACAGTTTTGCTTCAGGATTATGAATAGCTCCTAACTGGTGTCCTGGCTTCCTTCACTCTCTCTATCTTTCCCTTTCCCCATCCACTTATTATACTATATCCATCTTTGCTATTCTAAACCCAAATAAGATAAACAAAGACAAAACTGACCATATGTGACTCTCTGTTGCTTGCCCCATAGGATAAATTTCAAACTTCTTAGCATTACAAAGAAAAATTTATAATCTGATTCCAAGATACTTCCCAACTACATCTTCTGCCAGTGAAACCAATAAATTACCTTTCTACAAATACATTATGTTTCTTTACTCTTCTGTTCCTAAATAGACTTGTATTTCCTTTTTCTTGAAAGATGCTCCCTATCTGTTTGTTGATTTGGTGAGCTTATCTTCATCCTTAAATATCTAGTTCACATGGCTCCATCTTTGTAAATTTATCCCTATTGAATGCTGGCAGGAATAGACACTTCTCTTCTGCACTCCTAGCATTCTACTTATGTTCGCATCATAGCACCCTCTCATTACGTTTGTATAGGATACGTCTTCTTTCCAAGATTCTAAGTATGACAGAACTATAACATTAATCTCTAGACCTTAGCAGACAATTGTTGATCAATAAAGATTTGCTTAATAAAAGCATTTATGATTGAGTAAATTAGTTATATCTTGTGTTTATTAAAATTACCATTTGTGTCTAATGAATATGCAGCAAATACAGCGTATCAGTCAAAATCTGCTAAAATTATTTGTTTTACATTGTGTGTGAATATACCAGGAAACTATAGGCCTATGGCTGAAACTGGTACCTTTTTTAACGTGGCATTATTATCTATTCAAAGACAATCTGTTGCTGACAACAGAATCTTTGAAAGAGAGGGAGGGAGAAAAGAAGGAAGGAACAGATGAAAGAAGGAAGGAAAAATGAAAAAAAAAGAATGGGGTAAAAGGAAGTATAAAAGGTGAATACAGACTGTCAGCAAGCATAGTGAACTGAACATACATGTTACTTTTGCTCCTTCCAAAACTTCAGTAAAAGAATAGAGAGAGGGTGTATAAAAAACCACAGTCAACTTCTGATTTCTGATCAGACAAATAAAGAACTTAGAAGGCATCAATCCCATCCCCACAACAAGAAATATCCTGAACAGACTGAAAATAACAATTCTTCTGAGATGCTTAAGAGCACTGAAGTCACAGCAAATGAACACAGTTAAAATTGGAGAGATGGGAAAATACAGAGAATCACAGCTTACTAAGAGCAGAAGCCTATAGGCAGATGCCCTCAGCTGGAGCCAGTACTAACAGGAACACTTAAATTATAATTAAGGAATTGCTGGAGGTTCAGTGTGAATAGCTTGAGAGTTAAAAACTTCAAGGGGCCCAGTCTTGGGGGAGGGGCAAGGGGACACACTTGGGTGAGTTTTACCTCCAAAAGGCTCACCAGATTCTCAAGGTGAAAGATTGGAGTAAAATACCCTCATGCTTTCAGTAAGAGGAAAGAAAAAGTAACCTATCTGAAATACGCCCAGAGCTCTCTGTTCTCCTTACAAGGCCAGCCCTCAAGGGAAATTATTGCCTAAATGACTTGGGTTTCCCCAGAGCCTACTCTACCTTGGGGAAGGGAAACATGCAAATCCAGCCTCACTATCCTTCCATGTGGAGAGAGGGAAATACCCAACTTGAGCCCCTTCTAGCCTTTCTGTCTCACCTAACAGGGAAACAAACTGAGGTCACAGGCTGTGTAGATCACATCCCAGGGCATCAAGATTAATAAAAGACTCAGACCAAATCATAGGACTATAGAATACTTCCATTACCCCCACAACTTACCACCACAACAATCAGATTTCTGTATAATAACAGAGGATTATAGTTGAAAGAACTACAATCCTCAAACTCTGTTTATGAAAGAATCTCTAGTGAAACCCAAAGACAACAGGGGAAACAAAATCAAAGACACTAGAGGAAATTTTAGCATCTGCTACCTGAAATTACAGCAAACATTGAATAAGCCTAACTCCTAGACAGATAAAGATAAAACCTCACACCAAAGCCTTATTTACTTCGTTACTTTTACCTGGTACCTCATGTCTACTTTTCAACAAAAAATTACAAAGTGTGATAAAAGGGAGGGAAAAAAAACAAAACAGAAGAGAAAAAGTAAGCACCAGAACAACTCTCCAATATGTAAGAGACTTTGGAATTATCAAACCTGGAATTTAAAATAACTAATTTATATGCTAAGAACTCTAACAGAAAATTTGGACAACATGCAAAAACAGATGGGCACTATAAACAGAAAACAAAGGAAATTCCAGCAGTCAAAAGCACTATAACAGAAATGAAGAATGCCTTTGATGAACTCATTGACAGAATAGACACAGCTAAAGAAAGGAACAGTGAGTTTCAAGATATGTCAATAGAAACTTCCCAAACTGAAAAGCAAAAAGAAAGACAAATTTAAAAAATGGAATAAAATATCCAAGAACTGTGGACCATGACAAAAGGTATAATATAAGTGCAATGGGAATACCAGGAGGAGAAAGAGAAAGAAAAAGAAGAAATATTTTAGGTAATAATAACTAAGACTTTTTCAAAATTAATGGCAAACACCAAACCCCAGATGCAGGAAGCTTGGGAAACATCAAATAGATTGAAAAAAAAAAGGAAAGAAAAGATACCTAGCCATATCATACTCAAACTGTAGAAAATCAAAGGCAAAGAGAAAATCTAAAACAAAAGCAAGAGGAAAATAAAAGCCTTACATCAGACCTCTTTTCAGAATGCACACAAGCATGAAGAGAGTAGAGTGAGATATTTAAAGAGTTGAAAGAAGAAACACACCAACCTAGAATTTTGTATCCAGCAAAATCATCCTTCAAAAGAAAAGGATACAGATATTGTGGCTTTCCTTATGTGATGCAATATGAAGCACACAGAACCAACTATAAAGTACTTGTGCCAAAACAGTTGAACCTGAATTCAATAAAACCTATAAGGCCAAACAGCATTTATAGGAAATATGGGGAGAAAAGGAACAAAGTAAATGATACTACAAAGAAGAAAATAAAGAAATCTAGAATGTGGCATAGTCTATACAACAATCAGTCTAGTGCGATGGTCAATTCTGTGTCAACTTGGCTAGGTATTAGTCCTTAGTTACTCAGTGAACCAGTAATCTTAGTGTTGCTGTGAAAGTATTTTGTAGATATAATTAAAGTTCACAATCAGTTGACTTTAAGCAAGGAATATCATCCTAGGTATTCTGGATGGGCCTGATTCAATCAGTTGAAAGGCCTTAAGAGTGGAACTGAAGCTTCTCAGAAGAAATTCCATCTGTGCACAGCAGTCACAGCACATGCCTAAGAGTTCCACCCAGCCTTCCCTGACAGCTTTCTCCTATGGATTTCAGATTTGCCTTGCCAGCCCCCACAATTAGGTAAGCCAATTCCTTGCAATTAAAAAAAACGAACGAGAAATAGAGTTTCTTGGACACACAAAAATAGACGAGATAAGATAGAATCATATAAAATGCTCAAAGCTATAACAATTTGAGCAAAAAAATAAAGTAGTATTGGATTATAATCCAAAGTGAAAAATACATATCTGAGTTCACACTGATATAAATAAATGATTGAATAAATAAATGTGGGAGAAAAGACAAATTTCACACGCAGAAAAATTCCAAAATTTTTTTTCAGTGTTACTGAGATATAACTGACACATCACTGCATGAGTTTCAGGTTTACAGCATAAAGGTTTGACTTACATATATTGTAAAATAATTATCACAATAAGTTTAGTTAACATCCACCATTTTATATAGATACGACAAAAAGAAATGGAAGAAAAAAAAGAAAAAATTTTTCTCCTGTAATGAGAACTCTTAGATTTACTCTTAACTTTCTTATATATCACACAGCAGCAGTAACTGTAGTCATCATGTTGTACATTACATCCCTAGTACTTATTTATCTTATAACTGGAAGTTTGTACCTTTTGACCATCTTCCTCCAATTTCTCCTCCCTCTACCCCTTGTGTCTGGTAATCACAAATCTGATCTCTTTTTCTATGAGTTTGCTTTTTATTTTTTGGATTCCACATATAAGTGAGATCATACAGTATTTGTCTTTCTCTGACTTATTTCACTTAGCATAATGCTCTCAAGTTCCATCCATGTTGTTGCAAATGGCAGGATTTCCTCATTTTTTATGGCTGAATAATAATCCATTGTGTGTGTGTGTGTGTATATATATATATATATATATATATATATATATATATACACCTTTTCTGTATCTGTTCATCTGTTAATGGACACTTAAGTTGTTTCCACGTCTTGGCTATTGTAAATAATACTGCTCTCAACATGGGGGTGCAGGTATCTTTTTGAGTTAGTTATTGTTTCCTTTGTATATAATCACAGAAGTGGAACTGCTGGATCATATAGTGGTTCTATTTTTAATTTTTTCAGAATCCTCCATATCGTTTTCCATAGTGGCTGCACCAATTTACAATCTCAACAGGCACAAGGGTTTCCTTTTCTCTACATCTTCACCAGCATTTGTTACCTCTTATCTTTTTGATAATGGCCATTCTAACAGGTGTGAGGTGATATTGCACTGTGGTTTTGATTTGCATTTCCCTAATGACTAGAATATTGAACATCTTTTCATGTACCTGTTAACCATTAGTAAATTTTCCTTGGAAAAATGTCTATTCAAGTCCTTCACCCTTTTTTTTTTTTTTTTTTTTTGCTGAGGAAGACTCGCCATGAGCTAACATCTGTGCCAATATTCCTCTTTTTTTTTTTTTTTTTTTTTGTGAGGAGGATCATCCTTGAGCTAACATCCATGCCAATCCTCCTCTGTTTGCTGAGGAAGATTGGCCCCGGGCTAACATCTGTGCCCATCTTCCTCCATTTTATATGGGATGCCACCACAGCACAGCCTGACAAACAGTGCATCAGTGAGCCCCCAGGATCTGAACCTGGGCAGCCGGCAGCAGAGCGCATTCACTTAACCACTATGTCATGGGGCTGGCCCCCTTCCTCTATTTTTTACATGGGTTGCTGCCACAGTGTGGCCACTGGCAAGTGGTGTAGGTCCATACAAGGGAACCGAAGCCAGGACACTGAAGTGGAGTGTGCTGAACTTAACCACTAGGCCATGGGGCCAGCCCCACTTCACCCATGTTTTAACTGGATTATTTGTTTTTTTGCTGTTGAGTTGTATGAGTTCTTTATATATTTTGGATATTGACCCCTTCTCAGATATATGATTTGCAAATATTTTTTTCCATTATTTTAGGTTGTCTTTTCCCTTTGTTGATTGTTTCCCTTGCTGTGCAGAAGATTTTTAGTTTGATGTAGTCCCACTCATTTATTTTTTATTATGTTGCTTGTGCTTTAGGTGTCATATCTGAAAAACTCATTGCCAAGACCCATATGGAGGAGCTTTTAGCCTATATTTCCTTCTAGGAGTTTCATGGTTCCAGGTCTTACACTTATTTCTTTAATCCATTTTGAGTTACTTTTTGTGAGTGGTGTAAGATAGGGGTCTAGTTTCATTCTTTTACACGTGAATATACAATTTTACCAGCACCATTTATTGAAGAGACTGTCTTTTCTCCATTGAATATTCTTGGCTCCCTTGTTAAATATTAGTTGACTGTATATACTTGGGTTTATTTCTGGGCTCTTGATTCTGTTCCCTTGGTCTTTGTCCGTTTTTATAGCAGTCCCATACTGTTTTGATTACTATAGCTTTATGGTATAGCTTGAAACCAGGAAGTGCCAAATAATTTATGTAGATACTCCACTCACAAGGAAGGAGAGCGTAATCCCAGTTCCTAAGTGCTCTATACATGTGACTTTCTTCCAAAGACCACAAAATAGAAAGGAGAGAAAAGACTAACTTAACAGTGCAGAAATTTGACAAAACTACCTCAGACAGATGATCAAGGTTAACATCAACAATGATAAATCATTGATAGTATGTACCCTTGATGTGACATGCTGAGGATGGCACTTTATCTTTGTGGTTTTCCTCCTCAGATCCATAACCCCATTTTTATCATGAGAAAAACATCAGACAAATTCCAATGGATAGACATACCATAAAATACCAATCAATATTTTTCAAAAGGTTTTCAAAAAGAAGGAAAGTCTGAGAAATTGTCACAATCAAAAGGACCGTAAGGCGACAGGATCACTAAATATAATGTGGTATCCTGGATGGGATCCTGGAACAGAAAAAGGATGCTAGGTAAAAACTAGGAAATCTGATTAAACTATGGATTTTTAATTAATAATGATGTATCAGTATTTGTTAATTGTAACAAATATACTATTTGTTACTAATTTACTAATATAAAATGTTAACAATAGAGGAATCTGGATGTGGGGTATGTGGAAACTCTCTGCACTATCTTCGTAATTTTCCTGTAAATAAAAACTTTTAAAATAATAATAAAAATAAAGTAATATAAAATAAAATTAGATTTCCAGTCCAGTTCAGGAATTCCAACATCCAAATAGTGAGTTCCAGTAAGTGAAAACAGAATAAAAGATGAAGGGGAAATAATTCAACAAATGTTTTCCAAATCAAAGAACGTCAGTTTCTAGATATAAAAGCTTGCACTGTGTGCAACTGTGTTTCCAGATCAATAGATGAAAGTAGACTCATACCCAGACACATCATTATGCATTTCAAAACACTGGGGACAAGGAAAGTTCCTACTACTTTCCATCAAAAATACCATGCCACATAAAAGATATTAGGAATTGTCCTGGCTTTCGATTTCTCCATAGTAACATTGGAAACTGCACAAACATCTAAAAAATTCTCAGTGAAATCAATTTTAATCTAGAATTCTATATCAAGTCAAATGCTTACTCCTGTAAGAATCAGATAACGCATTTTCAGACATGCAAAATCACAAAAAAATTACTTTCCATGTGCCATTTCTCTGGAAGCTGTTGGGGAGTGTACTCTTTAAAAGGAAAGGATAATTCAAGATGAAGGAAGACATGGGCTTTATGAACCAAGGAATTCCACATAAGAGTAAAACAAAGGAGATATCCAGGATAATGGCAAAGGGATAATACAACATAATAGGTGTATTACAAGTAAAGGAAGAATCCAGTCTACACTGGGTTAAGTTAGAAGGTGCCAGAAGAGATTGATAAACTTACCTGACACATCTGAACATACCGAGAAGAGATTTAGGCAATTGGTGGACTTGGGATTGGATGAATGACACACAGAAAATTAATATAATATAAAAAATGCTATTATTTCCCCCAGGCAAATAAACATTATATAGGAAAGGGAAAGTAATCATTATTTATATATATGTATATATAGTATATATATACATATATATATTACATCCTTCAGCTGAGACTATCATTTATATAGGCCTAATAATATAAAAATGAAATATTGATTTAATCAACATCATATATAAATACATATATTTTTATGTCATATATTACATATTATATTTATTATATTATTATATAAGTCATGGAGAGAGAAAGAGAAAGACAGAGAGAATGGGTAATGGAAAGAGTTTGTGTGTATGGAAGAATCACAGGAATGAAAGAAGGCAAAATCACATTTTCCTAAAATGGAATGGAAAGTTCCTAAATAATGTTAAATATTGAAAGATCAAGAACTTTATATAAGCAACATAGGTATGTTATTTGGAGATATGGAGATAATTATCAAAACTATATATTCATATAAATGTATAAAACTAAAAAAAATAAATTTAGATTCAAAATATTGTAACACATTTATTGAATTTCTACTTTGTGACAGTTTCTGTGTAAGTGCTTCAATGCATATCTGATTTAATTTAAAGGTTTAGGAAGGATTTCTAGCACTTTATGTGTAAGGAATGTAACAAGATTTATTTATCTAGAGTGCTGCAGACTACTTCTGTTGTCTTAGAGAAAAGAAAAATTTGTATCTATACTTGTAAAGATGTGAGAATAATGGAGAGAGTCTTATTTTCAAAGTCTTTCAAGGCAATTTCAGTTTGTGTTTCTATATTACAAGTATGATTTTCTTTGACCTCTTTGAAAACCGATGGGACCAAGAATCCAGGTGGATGTGTTACCACAATATCTGTGAGGAAATTGATTTTTCTTCTTTTCTATAGGAATGAGAATGAAATCAGTACTTTAGTATGCATTGCTCTTGATTTCTCGAAACAAAATAATTCATTTTACTAAGAAGTTTTGGTGAACTCCAAGTGTCTGCAAAGGTTACATTGAGTAAAATGCCATTTACGTTGATTAGGCAAAGTAATGAAACTAAACGCACATCTGTGGTGTGCAGAAAATGGTGTGCCATTTCCCCCTTTTTCTCACCATTGCAATGAAAGAAAGTGTATTGTCTATAGCTCCCAACTCCTTTGTGATGGGTGACGTGAGCTTCATTCTGACTGGCTGGATTCTTCTGAAGAAACACTTTTTTAATCAAGAGAAATTTGATCAATTCTTAACCTATAGCTAGCCACAAATGTTTAGATGGAACTCTGAGCAAGTCCAGTTACAGTAAAACCAGAGATCACCAGCTCATTGTGAATTGTTTTTTCCCCTCGCTTCCTTCCTTTCACATCCCACATTCTACCTTATTTCTTCCCTTTCCTAATCTGAAATGCCTCTGCATTATCTATCACCAATAACAGTTACTGAGTTCTGAGGCATCAATGATTTTTACCAATTTTAAAATGTTTCAGATCTGCCAGCTATGAGGTTATATTTATACCTTGAATTATTTTCTGTAGAACTACATTCCTGAGACACTTGTTCCTTTTCAAAAGAAATAATTTCTTACTTTGTGGGAATATGAATTAAAGTTCGTTTCTTTTAAAAATAATGTGTTTTCTGAGTAATTTAATGTGTCTATTATTTGGTAGTAAAGAACCGTTCTAGAAAAAGTAATAACAATTCTCCCCGAAACCCTATCATCACCTATGTCCAATAATTTTTCAGAATAATAAATGGAAAAGCTCTGAGCTCAAGTGATGTTTGGCTCAAGTAAAGTCAGCTTTCATCAAATGAACAAAAACCTCAGCAGATTTTTTTAAAACAACTTATACTGCTTGGATTATAACTGAAATTTGATTTCAGAAAGGAAATTTCAGTACATTAAATTACTTCCCAATGACTAAAACAGGATTATAAACTCTCTTTACTGAAATTGTACTGCTTTCTATAATATAATTTTGACATACTTATGATCCATTAAAAATTTAAGCTATAACAAAAATTGGACACATTTATATTTTATTATTCATTTATTTTGAAAACTTATCTAGACTACCATTTCATATAATTTGGAAAACTCCCCCCAGGCACTTTTCAAAAATGAGTCACTAAAAACAGAAAAACAGATCAATTTCTGTTTTAAAAAAATTAAAATTCTCATTGTATGCTTCTATTTTCCCACCTTAACGTAAAAGCTTCTTGGGAAATGATTTCACTTGTGTTTGTAAGTTAACATTTCTCCCAAAATGAAGCATTATTTATTACTACTTAAAGTCCTCTTAGAGTCTCCACATGTGACTAAAATTGTGAAAGGAATATTTCAGAAATTAGAAAATAGATATTGTTCTTGACTTCAAGAGTTTATTATAGAAGACTGTAAAATTATATCTGGTTTAGTACCAAAAGAGGTGCTTTAGTTAATTTTTAATGTATGTGTATTTTTCTGAAACTCTTCGGTAAGAATCATGTAAGATTCTACACAATGTCAACTTATATCCATGGATACTAAACAAATTTCATGACAGATTGTAGAAGACAGGAAATAAATCTTCTTTCTCTCACTTCTCCTTCTCCATTCATGGTCTATGCACCATGTATTTGCACCATCATCCTTTCTCAAGACAAGTCTTACTCTTTTTGGGGAACAAAACCATACAGAGCAGTTACGTAGCTTACATAATATGTAGCTCCCTTTTGGATAAAATTAATTCTGATATACCCTCAGTGTTCATTTAAAATATTTGTTTTCAGATGCAACTTTAATATATACAAACGAAAATTGAAAAAATTCAATTTGTACAAGCAAAACTACAAAATCAATGTACGCCAAAGTAAAAACATTAAAGTAGTAGATGATGTTTTATTGCCGAACATCCATCACTTATGGTAGGTTTAATAAAAGAGAGTTTAATTTTAAGTATCTAATGCTTTATTTTCTGTCATCTTTGTTCTTTTGTGTTTTAGCCCAATGGACAATCACGTATTAATTATTGTTAATCACGTATGCAATTCTTATTATTGTTTTAGCAATAAAGCAATTTTTAACCGTTGGTCAGCTACTTTATGGGTTAATAAATTCAATAATGCATCCAAAATACAATAGTGAAAAATTTTTTAAGTATTATTGAACAAACAATGGTTTATTGTATATTTACTACTACTCATATTTAATTGGGGCATACAAAGAGTATCTGTTCAAGAAATCCACTCAAAATGTGAGCACAGTGTTTACTACAAGCACGCTGTTTTGTGTTTGGCATTTTGTGTGTGTCATGTGATGGCTGAATCCTCCCACCACTTTCTCTGCTCAAGTCACTGAAAAACTTTCAGTTTTATATAGCATCATGACATCCCATGGCTTTTCTTTGGCACAAGCAAGATGGTGATGATGCTAATAGAGACACTGAAATCATATATCACCATTCTGTTGTAAAGTCACTTTCAAATAGTTCAGAATATATGTATAATTGTTTTAGAATATCATTGAAGTGAAAACACAAAATATTAAAAGTCCTATAGAAATCAAGACCTGGAATATACGCCTTAGAGATACCTTAGGGGTATAAGACCTATATAGTCTTGGAAACTCTGATTGTGTCCTAGACATCTGTTTGTAGGAAAGTAAGTAGATGCAGGAAGCAGAAAGAATATTAAGACTAGGCATGGGCAAGAAACTGTTTCAGGAAAGATAGAATTGTTGTAGGTGGGCCGGAACAGGTTAAAATGAGTTACAAGTCAGAACACTGGAGGAAGCTAGGCATTTTCCCAGTTGGGCTGATACTTCATTGTCCCTCATTTCATGTTGTTAATACATTTAAAAATAAGATTATTTAATCATAACATTTCAGTAAGGTGTAAATGTAGATAAATTCCTATTTGGGGCCTAAGTTGCTGCCAGAATTATGCCTTTCTAATGTGTCTGGGAAAGAATGTGATAGGAAGAGAAAAATATGCATCTTTCTTTTTTTAATTTGTTTGATTTATACAGCTGGGAAGTGAGAAAAAAATGAAGAAAACGTTGAGACTAAGGCAAATACAACTTAGTAGCTTTGTTACAGAAGTATGGTGCCTCACAAATGTATATCAATTTTGCTTACTTACCAACCTTGCACTATTCCTGCATCTTCTTTAAGATAGTTGCCTGGGCACCAGGCCCAATAGACTGGTGGTTAAGTTTGGTGCACTCTGCTTCAGCGGCCCAGGTTCAGTTCCCGGGTACAGACCTACATCACTTGTCTGTCAGTGGCCATACTGTGGCAGCAGCTCACATACAAAAAGAGGAGGATTGGCAGTGGATGTTAGCTCAGGGCAAATCTTCCTCAGCCAAAAAAAAAAAAAAAAATCAATAAACACCTATCTTCTCCAATGGAAACACACATAATTAAAAAAAAAAAAAAGATAGTTACCTGGAATTAGTTGAAGGCAATCTTATCTCACCTAACTTCTTCTGAATGAGACCTCAATGTGCTCCATCAGCACAGGGCCAGAAAGAGAGGGGATTAGTCTAGACTGTTATAAAGAAAAAACGTTTTTGATCTACATTGTGAGCACACATAATACAAATTTGTATTGTGAGCACACACATACAAATACAAGACATGTTGCTATCCACATATCACCTAAAAAGATGGAGCATAAAAGCAATATAGAGACACAAGGGTCCTCGGAAAGCTGTGAAGGGGGGGTGGGACTGACAGTCTGTGATGCAGCTGTCCTAGTAGGGAAGTGAAGAAGGAACGGCTCTGCTACCCATTTCTGACCTCCACCAATATTATTTTTCTCTTGTTTCTTTTCTCAACACCAAATGCTTCTCTGGCCATATAAAGATACATATTTCTATATCTTTATTGATACAAAAACATTTGGGTATATAAAATGTGACTACATATGTAGAATATTTATCTATATGTAGCTATATAGAGATACAACTCGTATCTCCAAATTTAAGCTCTTGATTAAGATCACTTTAATTTATAATCTAAGAGCATTGCTGTTCGGAAACTGTCACGTTTTGCAAGAGGAATATTTTGCTTCCTATATTTTCTTCTTTCTCTCCACTTTCTTGCACCTTCTTTTGCTTTTTTCCCCATATTTGCCTGACAGTCAATCCTAACAGTGTCTCTTATAAGCCTCCACTTTTAAACAGTCTTTCTATTAGAAAATACTTCATTCTTTTTTAGGTTAAATTTAAATTAAATACAGCTGGGTTTTCTACAACTCAGGACATATCTATACCTGACTAAATTTAATATAACTGCATCTACCACAAACTGTCAACACTTCGGTCAATGTTATACACGAGATGCATGTGTTTCTGGTCTTTGCACATATGATCTTCCGTTGCTAGCCTTTCAAAAGCCTCTAGAGACCAAGGACTGAGAAAGAAGATAATTGAAAAGAATCTTTATAGGAATATTTTTTAAAAAGAAAAGCAAGTTGATTTATTTTTCTAGAAAGTAGACAAGTTTGGAAAATGGAAGAGTTGAATCCACTAATGAAGACTTGACTATGATAAAGAGTTTAAATTTATTAGTAGAGGACTGGATTTTCAGATTACCCTCGAAAATACCTCATAGTAGAAGATAAAAAAAACAATCTCACAAAACATTCTCAAACTGCACTTTCATCAGGAATATGTAAGAATTTTAATATTTTGTACATTGAAAGAAAAAGAGTAACCAATCACAGATAACAATAGATTTCAGCCACTAGTCTGATATAATCTAGAAGTTAAAGCTGGGTGTATATTCTTAAAGGGAAGAACAGCCATGTTATGACAGAGAATGCAAGTGATTTATAGTGTTATATAATATTCATCCTGTATGAGAGAATTATAATTGAATCTTTAATAGCTTTTGGAACAGAAAGCTCAAATTATACTAGTCAATATAAAATGCAGGATTTAGCAGGAGAGTCTAATTTTCATTAATGAATACTCAGCCATCAAGTGTCTAAATGTGGCAGTGCTTAAGGGATCTGGTTAAAAGAAGGCAGACCGATCATACCAACATCAACAGTCTCACCTAGTGCACCAAATCCTATAAATAATATATGTAGCATTGGTGAAAACTGAGATGAATACTCTTAGCGGTTGAAATGGGAGCATGAGAGAAACCTGTAAGAGATTGAAAAACAAAATGATTGGGTAGGCTTCACAGTGTGGCCTGCACACTTGAGCACATTCCAGGCTATAAGGCCGTACTGACGCAGAAAGTTATAGCAAATTTGAGCATGACCACAAGGGTAGAATCCATGAGCAGAGGACATCTAGAGACAGAAGCAGGGTGAGCAACTAGAACAAAGTGAGAGAAACCAGAAATAAAGATCCCTCTATACCATCCCTTAACCCCAGGGCTAAGCAGTAGGGTATGGGGTATCTTCTACTCAGTAGGAATATTTATTGTGGGAGTTTGGGGAAGAGAGATAAGACAGTAATCTAATTGCATATCCTGTCTACCTCCCTCCTCCTATAACAATGTGGACCACAACCTTACAAGGAGTTCCCAGCCCTCTCACAGGCTGACTGTCCAAGCAGAGTCTATCAGAGGCAAAGAACCTCAAATGCAAACTTGAATACAAAATAAAAAATCACCCAATATTTGAAAAGTATCATCAATATGAAATATCAATGACAATAAATGTGAATAATAAGTAATGTGAATGGTTTAAATGCATGTAAATTATGTAGGGATACTCATTCTAGGCTTACAGTATATCTAGTTAAGTAATGATTACAAGAGATGTATCTAAAACCAAATAAAATAGGCAAATTGAAAATAATGGAATGGAGAATTTGGGTTATTATGATGGAATAAATGCATTATTTATCTCTGATCTCTCCACAAAATCTCTCAAAAAATAGAAGAATAAAATAGGCACAACATCAAGTGTCTCAAGACGGTAGTGCTAATGAGAAGTAAAGCAATAACATCACCCCCCCCAAAAGAGATCAAAAGTTGGAGGCAAGAGAAACTGTGTAAGGCAAGACTGAAAACAAGGAGATTAATAGAAAATCAAACAAGGAAAGGTACGTCTATCAACTATGAAAATTTTTCAGAACTGATTAAAATTATCAGCCTATATTTTTAAGAAGCTCAGTGAAACCCAAACAGAATAGCCTAATGCAGCTATCCTTTTCAGAGAAATTTTATTCCACCCTTTACCTCATAAAGTAAAACTGCCGGCTCAATAGGGCCCTTGACTCACAGAGTACTCCCTAAATGCCTACCTCATGCACTGGTCATTTGGCTAGGCTGAAATCCAATGGTGTCCAGTGGATTTCAACAACCTGTGGGAATTGGGGTTCAGAGGAACAGCACAACAAAATTCTGATACTCTAGTTACTGTTACTGTTGTGAGTAAAAGCCCTGTATCGGGGCCGGCCCCCTGGCTTAGCAGTTAAGTGTGCGCGCTCCACTGCTGGTGGCCCGGGTCCGGATCCCGGGCGCACACCAACGCACTGCTTCTCCGGCCATGCTGAGGCTGCGTCCCACATACAGCAACTAGAGGGAAGTGCAGCTATGACATACAACTATCTACTGGGGCTTTGGGGGAAAAAATAACTAAAATGATTAAAAAAAAAAAAAAAGTCCTGTATCTCTGAGTAAGGAATCTTGTGTCTTCTAACAACATCCAAGAAACTATGACAGCCTAATTTGTAAGTTTGCAAAAAGGCAAAATCTCAGATACTTCACAGTTCTTGACAATTATTATCAAACAACATAGACTTGAAGTCAAGAAACATTACTAGCAATTATGATATAAAGAGACATTTTATAAATGAGATATTGTAACCCACACATCTATGGACAGCTAATTTTCGACAAAGGAGTCCAGAATATATAACAGAGAAAAGAAAATCTCTTCAATAAATGGTGTTGGGAAAACTGGACAACCATGTGCAAAAGAATGAAAGTAGACCATTATCTTACAGTTTACACAGAAATTAATTCAAAATGGATTAAAGACTTGAACGCAAGACCTGAAACCATAAAACTCTGAGAAGAAAACACGGACAGTATGCTCTTTGACATTGGCCTTAGCAGTATCTTTTTGAATATGTCTCCTTAGGCAAGGGAAACAAAAGAAAAAATAAACAAATGGGGCTCCATCAAACCAAAAAGCTTCTGCACAGCAAAGGAAACCATCAACAAAATGAAAAGACAATCTACCAATTAGGAGAATGTATTTGTAAATTATACATCCAATAAGGGGTTAATATCCAAAATATATAAAGAACTCATAAAACTCAACAACAAAGAAATGAACAACCCTATCAAAAAATGGGCATAAAAAAGAACAGACATTTTTCCAAAGGAGATATACAGATGGCAAACAAGTAGATGAAAAGATGTTCAACATCACTAATTATTAGGGAATTGCAAATCAAAACTACAATGAGATATCACCTCACACCTGTCAGAATGGCTATTATAAAAAGACAAGAAAGGGGTCAGCCCAATGGCCTAGTGGTTGGGTTTGGCATGCTCTGCTTTGGCGACCCAGGTTCAGTTCCCGGGCATGGACATAAACCACTCATTGGCAGCCATGCTGTGGTGGTGACTCACATACAAAACAGAGGGAGATTGGCACAGATGTTAGCTCAGGGCAAATCTTTCTCAGCAAAAAAGAAAAAAACGACAGAAAATAACAAGTGTTGAAGAGGACGTGAAGAAAAAGCAACACTCGTACACTGCTGGTGGGAATGCAAATTGGTTCAGCCACTATGGAAAACAGTACGGAGATTCCTCAAAAAATTAAGAATAGAACTACCATATGATCCAGCTATTCCACTTCTGGATATTTATCCAAAGAACACAAAAACAGTAATTTGAAAAGGTATATGCACCCCTACATTCATTGTGGCGTTATTCACATTAGCAACCTAAGTGTCCATCAACAGATGAATAGATGAAGACGTGGTATATATATACAATAGAATACTACTCAGCCATAAAAAAAGATGAATTCATGCCATTTGCAACAACAGGGATGGACCTTGAAGGTATTAAGATAAGCGAAATAAGTCAGATGGAGAAAGACAATTACTATATCACTTCACCGATAAGTGGAAGATAAACAAACAAACAAACACATAGATATAGAGAATAGATTTGTGGTTACCAGAGGGGAAGGGAGTGGGGGGAAGGAGAAACAGGTAAAGGGGCACATGTGTATGGTGATAGATGGCAACTAGACTTTTGGTGGTGAACAAAGAAGTTCTATACAGAAGTCAAAATATAATGATGTAGACCTGAAATTTATATAACGTTATAAACCAATGTGACCTCAATAAAAAAAAAAATGAGTCATCCTAACAGGAAGATATCACAATCCTAAATCTGTAGACACATCAAAAAAAACCACATTTAACAAACTTGACCTAATTAACCTAGACAGAACAGTGCATCTAATAGTAACATAATTCACATTTTCCCCCAGCACACAAGAAACATTTGTCAAAGTATACTGTAAGCTGGTACAAAAAGAAAGACTCAACAAATTTGAAAAGATTAAAAAATTTTAGACTATGTCTTTTGATCAGACTGTAATTAAGCTAGAAATCAGTAACAAAAGATGAGCAGAAAAACTCCACGTCTGGAAATTAAAGGTATATTTCTAAATGAACCATAGGTCAAAAAAGAAGTCAAATTGAAAATCGACTAATTGAATAATTATTGGAAATTGAATAATGATAAAGATATCACATATCAAAATTTATAGAATGCAGCTAAAGCAATATTTTCAAGACATTTTGTCCTTAAGTATATATGTTAAAGAAAAAGAGAAGCTGAAAAACAACTCTTGCAACATTAATGTTAACATGCTAGAAAAATAAATCAAATCTAATGAAATACAAAGAAAGAAATATGATAACAAATTTATGATATAGATAAAGACTATTAATAAACAGTAAAGAGAATAAACAACAAAAAAAATTGTTTCTTATAAAAAGACCAATAAAATCGACACAACCTTTGGCAAGACTGATCTATAAAAAAAGAGAGAATGGGGCCGGCCCAGTGGTGCAAGCAGTTGGGTATGCACTCTCTGCTGTGGGGGCCCAGGATTTGCCAGTTCGGATCCCAGGCACACACTGATGCACCGCTTTGCAAGCCATGCTGTGGTGGCGTCCCATGTAAAGTGGAGGAGGATGGGCACGGATGTTAGCCCAGGGCCAGTCTTCCTCAGCAAAAAGAGGAGGCTTGGCAGATGTTAGCTCAGGGCCAATCTTCCTCACAAAAAAAAAGAGAGAGAGAGAGAGAGAAAACAAATTGTCAATATCAGAAATGAAAAGTAAACATTAGATATAGATTCTCCAGACTTTAAAAAAAAAATAAGAGAATATTATGAACATCAATAAAGTTGAAAATTTGTAAGACACAGATGATATCTTCACTAAAATAATAACTTACCAAGATGATAGATGAAATAGAAAATCTAAATAATCCTATACATACTAAAACATTAAATCTGTTAGTTAAAATCCTTGTCAATAAAAAAAAAATTCAAGACTACTTAACTTCACTAGTTGATTTATTCCAGGCATTTCAGGAAAAAATAACATGTCTTAAACTCTCCTAGTGAATAGCAAAATAGGGACACTTCATAACTCTGTTTGTGAGAATCACAAAACTTGGTTCCAAAACCTAAACAGAACATTTCAATAAAGGAAAATTGCAGTCAAATTTCTTAACTAATACAGAGGCAAAAACTTTTAACCAGGTATAAGAAAAAAATACTCCAGTGATATATACAACCTCCAATATGTTTCAGCTAATTAATGTTTATTTTAGGAAAGCAAGTGTGATTCAATATTAGAAAACAATGTAACTTACTACATTAAAACTAGAAATTGCATATGACTTCAATAGATGTATAAAAAGAATTTCATAAAACTTAACATCCATTCATGATAAAATGTGTTAGCAAGGCAGGAATAAAAGAGAATGCTCTTAATATTGATAAATAGTATATTTAACAGTCTATAGCAAGTCTCACACTCAATGATGAAATATTGAAACCTTCTTCCCTCGAACGAGACAAGTATGCTTACTCTCACAACTTCTGTTCAATGTTGTACCGGAGGCACTACCCAGTGAAAGAAGAAA
Organism: Ceratotherium simum simum; assembly: GCF_057802395.1. Classification (NCBI taxonomy): domain Eukaryota; kingdom Metazoa; phylum Chordata; class Mammalia; order Perissodactyla; family Rhinocerotidae; genus Ceratotherium; species Ceratotherium simum. The sequence continues at coordinate 25,767,904 of NC_141930.1, read as the reverse complement.
CAAATAAAAGGTATAAGGTTCGTAAAGGAAGAAATAAAATGTCATTATTGACAGAAGTCATGTTTGTTTACCTAGAAAATGCAAAAGAATCTATAGACAAATTTTAGGATTGATAAGTACGTATAATAGCCATATTATAAATCATATAATAAACATATAATAATAATGTATCACTGGATACAAGATCAATATGTTCAAATATTAATTGTATTTCCATATACCAGCCATCAAGAAAAAAAAGTAAAGAAAAATATACCATTTACAATGGCACCCAGAAACTTGAAATACCTTGGAAAAATCTAACAAAAGATATGCGCATCTTTATATTAAAAATTTAAAAACATTCAGAGAAAATTTAAAGGACTTAAATAGAGGGATAGATCATATTTGTGGATTGAAATACTCAGTATTGTAAAGATATCAATTCTGCCCAAATTCAACTATAGATTCAAAGCAATTCTAGTCAATATTTCAGCAATATTTTTGATTGACCAGCTGGTTTTAAAATTTATATGGAATTGCAAAAGCCGAGAATGGCCAAGACATTTTTGAGGAAGGAGAACGAAGCTGGTGGGCTGACGTTACCCAATCCTAAGACCTATTCTGAAGTTATACTAATTAAGACAATGTGGTATGAACCCAAAGACAGACAAAGGAATCCCTGAAACAGAATAAAGTCTAGAAACAGATCCCCATGTATTCAGTCACTGGTCTTTTTATGACAAACATGACACAATAGTGTAATAAGAGACAGTATGGTTTTGTTCATAAATGGTGCCAGATGGGCCGTATATTCATTCGTGACAAAATGAATCCTGACGCCCTACCTCACCTTGTATAAAAAAATCAATTCCAAATGGATTGAAGATCTAAATGTGAAAGGTAAAACAATCAAGTTTTCAGAGGAAAATATAGGAGAAAATATGATCTTGGAATAGGCAAAATGTTTTTAAACAGAACTCAAAAACAGTAACAATAAAAGAAAAAACTGTTTAATTGAATTATGTTAAAATTAAGAACTTTAGTTCATCAAAGACATTATTAAGAGTGAAAAAGCAACCACAAAACCTAGACAAAGTATATCCAATGAAGGACTTATTAAGAAAATACAAAAAGAAATCCGAAATTACTATGAAAAAGATAGACAAAGCAATTTTAAAAATGGCAAAAGACTTGAACAGATATTTCGCAAAGGAGTCTATCAACATGGCAATAAAAATATGAAAAAAAAGCTCAACTTCATTAGACATCAAGTGAATGCAAATTAAAACCACAATGAGATACCACTACACAACGACCAGATGGAAAATGCCAATTGTCATCCAGGATGTGAAATAAACAGAATCTCCCTACATTGCTAGTGACAGTGTAAATTGGCACAAGCATTCTGGAAAACTGGCAATGTTTACTAAAGCCAAACATATGCATTTTCCATGAACCAGCAGTTTTACTCCTAGATATATACCCAAAATGAATGCACACAAATGTTCGCCAAAATTCATTGAGTAAGATATTCAACATAGCACTATTCACAATAGACTAAAAATACACTACCCAATACCCATCAATGGTAGCATTGGTAAATATATTGTCATATAGTAATAAAGTAGAAAATTATACAGCAAAGATATGGATTGAAATCCCTATAACTACATGCAAAAATATGCATAAAACTCATATACAATCCTGACTAAAAGAAGTCTGACCCCTAAGAGTATATTCAGTATGCTTCCATGTATGTAAATTATAAAAACAGACAAAGCTAATCTATGCTCTAAGATGCCAGGATAGTGATTATTCATCAGAGATGGGATATTGACTAGAAGGAAGCGTAGTATGGCTTCTGAAGTGATGATAACAGTCAGTATCTTAATCTGGGAGCTGGATACATAGGTAAATTTAGTTGTGAGAATTCATCAGGCTGTATACTTATGGTATCTTTATTTTTCATGTCTATTTTACATCAATAAAATTTTTAACTAATAGTTTTTTGGTATAGCAGTTATATAAAAGCAAAATAACAAACTATTAAGTTCCTAGAAAAAATTTTTATCAAGAAATATGCTAGACCTTTTTGGGAAAAATCTATGAAGCTTTACTTAGTAACATAGAAAACTAGAATAAATGAAGAGCTGTAACATGGTAATGTTTAGGAATACTGAATACTGTAAAAATGTCCATTTCCTTTTACTTGTCTATAATTTCAATCTATTCCAACTCAATGCACAAAAAAATGTTTCTTATGGCCATTGACATGTTGGTTTTTAGTTTTTATGGAATCATAATAGCCAAGACAATTTTAACAAAAGAGAAGAAGAGATTTGACTCCATCAAGTAGCAGGATAAAAAATTTAAAACCCTAGAATTTTGACTCCAGAGTCATGCACACACAAGAATTTAGTGTGCCTCTCACGTCAGTAAGGAAAAGATATATTTTCCATTAAGTGGTGTTGAGAAAATTACAAGTGAAAGAAAAGGAAGATAGATCCTTGCTCATACCATACAAATACAAATTCTAAATGAAAGAATGTCTCAAACGCAAGAATGTAAGAAATAAAACTGTACAGGTATTAAAGGAAAAATATGAACATATGCTTATGATCATATAGCAAGAATTCAAAAAGTCATAAAAGCTTTTGGACCTTGAGGGCATTATGCTAAGTGAAACAAGTCAGACAGAGAAAGACAAATACTATATGATCTCACTTATATATGGAATCTAAAAAAAAAAGCCTTTTTTTTTTGGTGAGGAAGATTAGCCCTGAGCTAACATCTCTTGCCAATCTTCCCCTTTTTGCTGAGGAAGATTGGCCCCGAGCTAATATCTGTACCCATCTTCCTCTACTTCATATGTGGGATGCCTGCCATAGCATGGCTTGATGAGCAGTGTATAGGTCCATGCGCAGGATACAAACCCACAAACCCCAGGCTGCCAAAGTGGAGCCCACAAACTTAACCAGTAACTCACAGACACAGAGAACAGACTGGTGGTTGCCAGAGGCAGGAGGAGGGGATGGCGAAATGGGTGAAAGTGATCAAAAGGTATAAACTTCCAGTTATGAGATAAATAAGTCCTGGGGATGTAATGTACAGCATGGTGACTACGGTTAACAATACTGTATTGTATACTTGAAAGTTGCCAGGAGAGTAGAACTTAAAAATTATCATCACAAGAAGAAAAAAAATTTGTAACTATGTGTAGTGATGGATATTAACTAGACTTATTGTGGTGATCATTTCACAATGTATACATGTATCAAATCATTATGTTGTACACCTAAAACTACAACAATGTTATATGTCAATTATATCTCAATTAAAAAATAAAAAATGAAAAAGCCATGAAAGAATAAATTGGTAAATTAAAAAACACAAATAATGGACTGGGTAATAGTATTTATCACTTAGATAATAAGACAAAGAATAGGTATTCAGAATGCACAAGAAAATTCCACAAATAAGTTAAACAAAAACACTTGACTTAGCAAAGCAAATGTACAGGTAATTCATAGAAAATAAAAAGCAAAGACCAATAAAACCATGAAAAAATGATAGACTTCAATAATCAACAGGCATATTTAAATTAAAACAAAAACTCTGATACCATTTTTTCACTTTTTAGTTTAGCAAAAATTACAGGTTGATCATCATTTGTGAGATTGTCAGCAGTCTCATACACTGCTCTAAAAGTAAATTGTAAATTGCTATGAGTATAAATTGGTACAGATATTTTGAAGGCAACATAGCTTATGTAATAATGCCACTTTTCAGTACCATATTTACTCTACGTACCAATAGATTTGTACAAGAATGTTCATTATGGCATTGCTAATGCTAAAAGCAGAAGTGGAAGGGAGAGGGAAAGAGAGAAATGCTTAATTGAGCAATAGCTAAATATGCTGTAGTTAAATGTACTGTGGTATATGTAAAATTATGCAGTAGTTTTTAAGGTAAATCTACAGGTATCAGCTTTCTTGTGATAGCTCTCTATATAATTATACTTGGAAGTAGATCCATGTGTACCAACATGATTAGAGCTTTAAGATCAAGTGTAAAAAAATAATTTGAAGAAAATATTACTTCATTTAATATAAAAATGCAGATTAAAAAAGTAAGAATAAAAATACAAAATAAAATCTTTCCCTTCATGTACAAATATTTTATGTAAATTCACAGAAGAAATGTCTGGATGAATAACCACAAAAAAAATTTGTGACAGTGATTATCAAGGAGTTAGGAGGGAATGAGCATTTGAAAGAGGCCATCAAAGGAGAGTATAGTGAACATTTATTATTTTTACCCCCCAGTAACTACTCCTCTCGCTAAGGTACACTGATTTTGTTTTTGGAGAAACCTCCTGTGTCAACCAACATGCTTGGGTGAAACTGAACACACCTCATCCGTGATTGAAAGATGTAGACAGGGCCCACAGCAATCAGTGTTTTCCAGTTACATAGAAACAGTGATTGGCTCAGTACCATAATCAAAACAAATGAAACTCAATTCTGGAAACTTTTTACAAGCTATCATAAAACATGAAACTGGAAGGAGAGAAGCTAAAGCCACTGCAGCCTTCTTGCAACCTTAGAGGGAGAGCCTGAGACAGGCCAGCTCTGTGGTGGTAGAGCCAAGATACACACAAAGAGAAAATGGCGTATGGCCACCAGTGGAATTCTGGGAAAGCTAAGGGCTTCCATCCTACATCAATAAATGCCATGGGCGCTTATGCCAGTTGAGTTAACTTTTCAGTCATTTGCCACCAAAAATTTTCTCCAATAGAGATCCCTTGGGCTTACAGTTTTTTAAATAATTTTTACTAGGAAAATATATTTGTATACTGTATAATTAAAAATACTTTAAGAAAAACAAATAAAGAAAATATGATTAGACTAAAGGATTTCTAAGGTCCATTTATTTTTATCAGCATAAGATTTTTATTTGAGGTTTTATTAAAGTATTGGTGATAGAATCACAAGAAAATATTTTTAAAAATATAACATTTTATCTTGGCAGATAGACTAGAAGGAAGTACTCATCTCAAATCCTTTTTAGAATTGCATGGTTATAAATAATACATACGTATAATTAGAAAAGTAATAATTACAGGTGGAATCAAACAAAATCTTTAGTCGGATTAGACAACAGAAATGTTGCTGTATTTTCCAAACTTGTTCTTCTCTAACTATTGCTAATAGAAATAGGGTGTCTTTCTTTTAAAACGTCGCTGTTTAAAATGACAACATGAGCAGCATGAAATTTATAGGTAAAGGGACAAACCCTCTTCTTGTAACTGTTGTGCTTGCCTGAAAAGAGAACTACATCATTGAATAGGACCTTTAAGATAAAGGCTCTTTTGTGATCTTCCTTTTCCCCTGTGCTTTACATTCTGGTCTCTTTTCTTCAGCTCTTCGAGGAATACAAGCACAAGAGGATCCATTCACTTCCTCTCTGTGCGTCTCTGCTCTCCCTACAGCCAGCTGTCTTTCCCTAGAACATTGCAGTATTCAACTCAGCATTTTCTGCTTCATTTTTCCATTTTGCTGCTCATTTTACCCATTTCTAATAAGATCACTGAGAACATAGTTTTTCTCAATGTAGAAAAAAAAAAGTTTGGTTTTTTTTCAATGGCTGTTAGGCCTAAATGTTAACATAGATGAACAGTGCCTCTCTGTGAGAGCATGGCATTCGTCATTCTAGCTCAACCAAAGCTAGCCAATTGTGGGATGGAGACGCCACGTGTTTATTGCAAAATGGGCCTAGTCCACAATCATTTCACATGTGTGCTAACAGGCCAGAGAACAATTGCCGATTTAATAACTTTCAGTTTCTAGATACCAATCGGACTTAACAAGTTACGTAAAAATTTATAGTTTCTATCCTCTCTGTGTATTATTTCCATGGCCACTCAGTCCCTCAATCATTTTGTAAAATGATGCTATTATTTACAATGCTGGATTTGTAAAATCAAAACAAACAGGTGGTCTGTCTGCCACAAACTGGCAAGCCAGATTGTTAATTGTAAATTAATCTCAAGGAACTACCTGGTCTGGGGCATAGCATCAATTCACTTAGTAAAGACGTGATTTTGCAATCCAAGGCCTTCTTGGAAAATTATGTCATTAGTAAGTTGAATTGTATGTTTAAAAATACAAAACAAGTTAAAATGACATGTGCACACATTTTTTCTTGGACTTCAGAAGCATAACGCAGACTGAACTATAGCATCATTGTCACTATAGCATCACTATTGGTCAGTGCCAGGCACCTCTGTGTCTTCATTTTATTTTTTCAACTTTAATTTCCTATTCTCACTCTTATTTCCATTCTCCTACCTTCTTTAATTGCTTTAACTCATGTCCTTAAAATGTATGCCTCCTTCAAAATATAAAGTTCCATTTTATGTTTTTTTTTTTTTTTTTTAAATTGATACATTGCTTTGACCTTGTTCTGATGCTGACTCTTCACTCCACATTGATCTAGTCATGTTATTGTCTGCATTCTACTTCTCACTGAAGCACGGTGTTCCTTTGCTATCATATTTTGCTTATATGTTCCCTTAGTAATGAATCCAACAAGGGCTTCTTTGCTACTGCAAATCATGCTGCAGTGAACATTCTCATACATATTCTTTTGTAACACCTGTGTGAGAGAGTTATTTAATTCAACTAATATGTATTAAGCATCTAATAAGTGTCATGTACTATTCTAGGCATGCAGAATACGTCAGTGAACAAAAGAAAATCCTTGGCCTCGAAGAGTTTATGTTCCAATGGTTTTTCTCTAAAGAATATATCCAGGAAAGGGTTTCATGGCATGCACATTCTTAAGTTCGTTGTCAGAATCCCCTCTGAAATAGTTTCCCTGAGTTAAAAATATGAGCAATATACGAGTACCCTTGTTCCCCCGCCCCAAACCTGGCTGACACAGGGAATTAGACAACTTATAATTTTTGCCAACTTGATAGAAATAAAATGGCATATCATTTCTCTGATTTCTAGAAAGTTTAGTATTTCTACACGGATCTCTAAATCATGTGGCTTTACCACATATGTGAACTGCCCATGCAGGATTTTTTCCAATTTTTATACTTTCCTTTTTTATTTTTTAAAAATATTTTTATCATAAAATAAGAAAGATGGGGAAAAAGTAGAAAAAGCACAACAGACCCAAAAGAAGAAGGCAGGAAATAAATAATATACAAATAATAGCAGTGCCCAGTGAAATAGAGAAAAATGACCACAGTAAAACTCAAGATATGACATGAAAAAAAAAAAGTTTCTTTGGAAAAAAGTACATAAAATAGACAAAACTTTGGTAAGAAATGACAAATAGAAAGAAGATACACATAAGTGAAATTCAGAATAAGGAAAGAAAATCAACTAGAGATACAATAGTGACTATAAAAATTATAAACTGCACATCCATAAATTTGAAAAACTAGATGAAATGTTAAAATCTTGAGAGGAATATAACATGTCAAATCATTACAAAAACAGATAAAAACTTTAATATACAAATTCCTATTAAATAAAAATTAAAATGGTGATTTAAAGCAAAAAACAGAAAAACAGGCCTACATTGCTTGAAAGGTAACTTCTAACAAGTTGTTAATGATGAGATATACAAGTTGTTAGAAAATATTTAAAAAGAGGAAAGTTGGACATCTCGTTTAATAAAGCTAGTCAAATTATTTATTTCAAAACCAACGAGGATAGTATATTAAAAGAAGATAAAAGTTAAAAACTCTCAAATTCAATTTTTTGTCCATGAAGAATTAACTGCTGTGAGCATTATTCTTCCTATAAAACTAAAAAACCAACCAAAATACATGGTAACAGAACAGGCCTGCAAGCGCCAAGAAAAGGGAAAAGTGAGGTGAGCCTCGTGGCTGACTGACCAAATGTACCTCCTAGATGTAGTTTCCAGGCTGCAGCAGAGAGAACTGAAACCCAAACAGAGCTCAGTAGTCTCCCTGTGTGGAGGAGACAAGGATTAGAGTTCAGCAAACCAAGGAGCCTAGACTTGTGGGACAGGGTCCTTGAGTGGAGGAGTCTTCACAGAGAAATAGTTCTATAGGACTGCAGAGGAAGCCCTTTGAGACTTCGACTAAGCATTGTTCTGTGTATACAAGAGACCATGATAAAAGCACCAGAAGCAGTAGACTGAACAATTTCCTGGGCTTCACACAAGGCTGTGAGCAGTCTGTGCTGCCACCAGCCATAGTGAAGAGACCTCATAAGAATGGGCCGTTAGATAGAGTTCTCACGCATTGAGTTATGCCTTAAAAGTGAAACTAATTGAACACTAGGGAAAAATAGGCTGCTCTGGACTAACACTAACAAAACATAAAAGAAATCCTTGAAAAACTTGGACAGATCCCAGGTAACTTAATTACATGCCAGAACAAAGCCAAGTGTGCTTTAAAGGAACACAAAAATGTGTGGCATGAATGAGATAATCTAGAATACAATAAAAAATTACCAGACAGACAAAGAAGCAAAATAATATGATCCATGTTATTAATATGATCCATATTATTAATAATATGACCCATGACTGAGATTAAATTCAGTCAATAAAACAAACTCAGAAATAAAAAAGGTAATAGAATTAGCAGAAAAGGACATTGACACTTGTAAATTTGCTCCATATGATCAAGAAGGTAAAGGAAAACATGAACATGATAAGGAGAGGAAAAGAAGATATGAAAAAGACAACAATGTAACTTCTAAACTTGAAAAATAAAAAATCTAAAATTAGACACTGTAGCAGATTAGACACTACAAAAGGAAAGATAAGTAAACTAAAAGACAAAGCAATACAATCTATAAAAATGAAGCACGAAGTGAAGAAAACAAAATGAAAATCGTCAGTAACCTGTGAAACAATATCAAGCCGTCGAACACAGTGGAAGTGGAGATCCAGAATGAGGAGTAGGAGGAACAGGAAAGAAATTTAAGTAATAATGGCTGAAAGTTTTCCAAATTTGATGAAAATTATAAATCCACAGATTCAAGATGTTCAGCAATCCCAAAGAAGAATAAATATAAATAAAACCATACCAATCATAGCTCAAATCACGCTAAGGGAAAAACTTAAAAGCAGCCAAAGAAGAATGTATTTTGTACACAGAAACAAAGATAAGAGTGACATCAGACCTCTGATGCAAGCTAAAAACACAATGCAACTTTAAAATGCTAAAAACAAACATTGTCAGTGTAGAATTCTATGTCCAGAAAAATTACATTTCAGCAATAAAAGTGAACTTCCTTCCTGCTTCTAATCTGGAGGTGAGCTGGGAGTGGGGATCTGTGCCTCAGGCCCGGGGCATGATGGAGCGGAAGCTGGTGGCGGCCGTTGCCATGTTTTGCCTTGTGCCCAATGGAGGTGGACACAGTGCCAGTAGTGCAAGGCATGGCATGGAAGGGTAGGGCTCAGATTTCCAGGGACCCTCTGTGACTTAAGCCCTGTCAGGTACACTGTGGAATGAGGGGCCCACACATGCTTTGAGGCCAAGGACAGAGACGAATGTAACCTCTATGGGCCAGGGGCTGTGTTGGGGGGTGGGAAAGAAGAGTAAACAAGGAGGAAGCTTAAAGCAGGAGAGAGTGCAGATGGCAAGATTGCCACTACCTGCAGCTTCAGGTGCTGGATGGGTCTGGTCCACAGGTCAAGCTCTGTTGATTCTTTATAGATGGAAGAAGGAATATTTATTCCTGAAAGAGTGAGAGGCACTTTCATTTGGCCTTTCTTCACTGGCATTTGTGTCCAAAATTGAGATTCATGGGAGAATTTAAACCTTCTCTCAGAAGTGTACATAACTAAAGGAAAAACAACCAACCAATGCTCATCTGAAATTCTGATTGGCTCACTGATAATCAGAGAACAAAGTTAGAGATGACTACTCAAGTATGTGTTTTCCTAAGACCACTATAAAGATGTTTGACACAAAGACTTGGGCAGAATATGTTATGGAATAGACCCCAAAGAACCCTTATGGTTTCCTTGCAATAATGAATTTGGCCCTTACTCCACTGTTCCCAGCAAGTGCTATACTCTCCTGGCAGTTGGCCAAGATGATTGAAGCCAGGAAATAGGATCAAAAAGCAAAACGAAAACATCAAGAAAAAAATCACAAAAGCCAAACAACTAAGAAAGAACTGAAGGAAAGAACAACCTCTTCGGGGCCAGCCCGGTGGCGTAGTGGTTAAGTTCACGCGCTCTGCTTCGGTGGCCCAGGGTTCGCAGGTTTGGATCCCAGGCGCAGAACTACACACCGCTCATCAAGCCATGCTGTGGTGGTATCCTGCATACAAAATAGAGGAAGATTGGCATAGACGTTAGCTCAGCAACAATCTTCCTCACCAGAAAAAATAAAAAGAACAACCTCTTCACCTAGAGGAAACCTCGAAAAGATCCACTATGGTTTCTTCTTGGATTTTGTGACACTATTATTCAGTAAACAAAGTCTGACCTTATGGAAGAAGTGTACTAGTAACTTTTAGTCTTGGATGTAAAAGTTTGTTGGTGTCTGCTGACAGTCATTGTAAATTAGCATTTACTATTCTACAAATCCTTTTTACTAATTAGTCATTTGCCATTTTGGAACCTATGTACAGAAATGAAAACATCCTATGGAGAAAAATGACTTTAGATTATGAATTCTATTCAAAAAATGGCTTAAACTGGGATCTTGTTCTGGACAAAGACAATTAAGAGTGTAATAATCAGAATCGTCCTTTCTGAGGTAAAAAGTGTGCTTTGGCTTAAAACGATACAGAATATTAATCACATCTTTTATCATTATTGCTTATTTCTTGGAATGGAATCATTTCTGGCTTTTTAAAAATAACATTAATCAATGAAAATTTCTATTTTTTGCATTGTTTTTCTGATTTTAGCCTTTGAGATATTGGTAATATAATCTGACATTCTGCATTTTTGTTTACCTGATTTATAAAGAGTTCTGGATATAGCAAATTTTATACTTATAAAACTTATTTTCATAGAGATGACTTGTTGAGAAGAATAAAGCTATGATTTGAAGGTGACAGTAACAATTGCCAGACATTGTAGTACCTTGGAACCAGTTAGTTCTTATTTAAACTAAACAGAAATGTGAAATAGTTAAAATATCTTATCAGATAACTTGCTGATTACACAGATAGAACTTTTGCCTTTTTTCTTTGTTTTACCTCATGTGTTAGTGATGTATATTTATTGATTAAAGAGTTTCAAGGTGAAAATTAAAACTTCAAGTTTCTTTTAAGGAAGTCTTAAGAGTAACACATAAGTCATACTTCATAAGTGGTAAAGAAAGGCTTAGAGTTTGGAAAAATTTTGTTAGGCATCACAGCAATGAAAGTAAATAAATTGTGTCAAAATAAGAATGTGTTATAATTAGAATTAAAAAGCTAAATGATATTTCTCTCTCTCGTTAAGTAGTGTAACTGGAATTTTTTACTATTAAACATGGCTGTTGTAAAGGCATGGTCCAATAACTTTAGTCACTGTCACTCTTTAATAGCTTATTAAGATTTTACTTACCTCTAATGTAAAGTTACAAAAATTGTCCAATAGCAATATTTAAATAATGAAACTAAGAGGCAGCCCCGTGGCCTAGTGGTTAAGTTTGGCGCACTCTGCTTCAGCAGCCCGGGTTCAGATCCCGGGTGCAGACCTACTAGTCCTCAGCCATACTGAGGTGGTGACCCACATACAAAATGAAGGAAGATTGGCACAGATGTTAGCTTAGGGCAAATCTTCCTCAGAAAAAAGAAAAGAGGAACTAGATTTTTAAATTAATTTGATACTTTTTAATAAAATATGAAAGTGAAATAAAAACTTGTTTTGAGAAACTAAAGATAAGAGGAATCATTGACAGCAGAGCTATGCTATAAGAATATTAAAGGAAACTTTTTAGGCTGAAGGATAAATGATACCAGGTGAAAATTTAGATGCACACAATGAAATGAAGAGCAACAGAAATGGTAATACGTGAGAAAGTGTAAAAGTTTTTGTCCTTTAACTTGACAAATAGTTAACTGTCTAAAGCACAAAGAATAGCAATGCTCTGTGTGATTTATACTATGTGAAATTAAAATATATGTCAATAGCAGCAAAACACATGGCTTGGGGATATAGAAGTATACAGTTTGAAGGTTCTTACTCTATTATATGTGGTACATTATTGTTTGAAGATAAATTGTAATAAATCAAAAATGTATATTACAAACCCATAGCAATCACTAAAAAATAAAACAAAGAAGTATAGCTCATAAGCCACTGATTTAGATAAAAGGAAATCCTAAAAAATATTCAATTAATCCAAAGGAGGAAGGAATTTTTTTAAAAGAAACTACGATCAGATGTAACAAATAGCAAGATGTTAGATTTAAACTCAACAGTGTTGATAATTACAATAACAGCCTAAATACTCCAAATTTACTGTTTACCAGAAACTGGCGTTAAATAAAAAAGCACAGATAAGTGAAAAGTAAAATGATGAAAAAAGTTATAGCACATAAGTACTAAATCAAAAATTAAAAAGCTGGCATGATTATATTAATATCAAGCAAAGTAGATTTCAGAATAAGAGGTATTTCCAAAATAAAGAGGGACATCTAATAATTATAAAGAAGTTAATTACTTAATACATAAAACATACTAAATATGAATGCACTTGGTAATAGAACTTTAAAATATATAAGCAAGGATACTAAAGAAGTGAAAGGAGAAATAAACAAAACCACATTTATAGTTGGAGGTTTCTAAACTTCTCTCTCACTAGTTGATAGAACAACAGAAAATAGTAGTAATAATTATAGAAAATTGGAACAATGCTATCAGCTAAATTGACCTGTTTGAGGGCCGGCCCTGTGGCTTAGCGGTTAAGTGCGCGCGCTCCGCTGCTGGCGGCCCGGGTTCAGACCCCAGGCGCGCACCAATGCACCGCTTCTCCGGCCATGCTGAGGCCACGTCCCACATACAGCAACTGGAAGGATGTGCAGCTATGACAGACAACTATCTACTGGGGCTTTGGGGGAAAAATAAATAAATAAAATCTGTAGGTTTCTTTTAAAAAATAATAATAATAAAAAAAATAAATTGACCTATTTGATATTTGTGGAATATTTTACTCAACAACAGCAGAATATCTTTTCAAGGGCACATAGAACATTCACAACAGTAGAAAATTTTGTGGGCCATAAAACAAGTCTCATTAAGTTTAAGGATTAAAATCATACAGTGTGTGCTCTCTAACCATAATGAGGTTGACCAAGAATTCATTAGCAAAAAATATCTGAAAAACCTGTAAATATTTGGAAATGAAACCTTACACTTGCAACCCAAAAATCCACGGGTCAAAGAAAAAAAACCACAGGGCAAATTGTAAAACATTTTGCACTGAATAAAAAAGGAAATAGAAAAAGTCAAAATTTGTGGAAAGTAGTTTAATCAGTGGCTTTGAGGAAAATTTATAGCACTTAAAGCATATATTCACAAAGAAGAATTATCTAAAATCAGTGATCTAAGCTGTGACCATAAATTTCAATGATTATAGAGAAAATCACTGAAACAAAAGCTGATGTCTGTAGAAAATCAATAAAACTGACCAAAATTCTAGCCACATTGATGAAGAAAAAAAGAAAGAAGACTCAAAGTTAAAATATCAAGAATGAAATGTATCACCATTTATCCTAAAATGATAAGAAAATAAGATGAGTAACTTTATGCAAATAAAAGTAGCAACCTATATATAGAATGGGCAAATCTCTTGACAGACACAAATTGAAACATTCGAGAGGAAATCAACAATGTGAATAGGCTCTAATATATCTGTTAACAAAAGTGAATTCATAGTTTAAAAATTAAACAACAAAATTCCAGATTCAGATGGTTTTAATGGTGAATTCTACAAAATTTAAGTAAGAAACAATAACAATTCCATAGATATCCTTTTCAAATATAGACTAAAAGAGAATGTTCCCATTTTATGAGGTCGGCATTAACTGGGTAGCAAAACCAAACAGAATGCGGGTGGGGGAAATACAGATCATTCTCTTTCACAGATTTAGTTTCAAAAAATTTTAGCAAATCTAATCCAAAAATCAATAATAAATGATAATGCATCATGACTAAGTGGGCTTTATCCCAGAAATGTAAATTTGGTTCAACATTAGAAAATTAATCAATGTAATCCACTGAAAGACAAATTTTTTCATTATCTCAACAGGTATAGAAAAAAATTGACAAATTTAATAAACATTTATAATAAAAACTCAAAACAAACTAGGAATGAAAGGGAAATTTCTCAACCTCATAAAGATAAAATATAAAAAATTGATAGCTAACATCATAATTAGTAGTAAAAGGCTGAGTGTTTTTTCCTTAGATTCACAAACAAAGCAATATGTCTGCTCTCATCACTTCTATTTTACGTTGTACTAGAGGTCCCACTCACTTGACTAAGGTAATAAGAAATAAAAGGCAAAATATTGAAAAGGAATAAGTAAAACTGTATTTGTAGACAACATGATCATATAAGTAGAAAACTATCAGGAATTTACCAAAAAAGGCTAGTATCTTAATGGAGTTTATGAAATTTCCAAGATACAGGATCAATATACAACAATTATCATGTAATAGCAACAAACAGCTGAAAATTGAAATAAAATACTGATACAATTTATAATAGCAAAAAAGCAATGTGAAATATGCAAAAAGAAATTTAAGAAAAATGTACAATATCTGTACATTGAAATCCATAAAAGAGAGAAGTTAAAGAATATTTAAATAAATACCTTGTTTATGAATCAGAAAAGTCAATATTGTCAGGATATCAAATTTCCTCAAATTAATCTATAGATTCAGCCCACTTTTTTTGTAGAAAAAGCTTATTCTTAAATTTATATAGAAATATAAAAGACCTAGAATACCCATAATTTTATAAAAGAGCAAAATTGAAGGACTTACATTACCTGACTTTAAGACTGTCAAACTGCAGGCATCAAAACAGTGCAGGATTGGCATAAGGATGTATGTATGGATCAATGGAACAGAATAGAGTCCAGAAATAGATCCACATATATGTGGTCAATTTTGGAGAAAGTTATCAGGATGATTCAAAGGGCTAAAGGGTAATCTTTTGTGAGCAAGATTAGCCCTGAGCTAACATCTGTGCCCATCTTCCTCTATTTTATATGTGTGACACCTGCCACAGCATGGCTTGGTATGCGGCACGTAGGTCTGCACCCAAGATCTCAACTTGTGAACCCAGGGCCATTGAAGCAGAGGGCGAGAACTTAACCACTATGCCATCGGGCCAGCCCCCAGGATAATCTTTTTAACCAATGATGCTGATTAAATATTTTTATGAAAAAACAATGAACTTTAACCCCTACCTCACATCAAATATAATAGTTCATTTAACATGCATCATAGACTTAAATGTAAAACCAAAAACTATAAATCTTCTACAAGTAAAAATGAGAGATAAATCATTAGACCTTGTGTTAAGCTAAGATTTCTTAGATAAGGCAAAAAAAAACACAAACCATAGATAAATATTAATAAATTGGACTGTATCAAAATTAAAAACTTTTGCTCTTCAAGACACTATAGAGAAAATTAAAAGGCAAGCCGCAGATTAGGAAAATATATATTTAAATGTTTGTATCTAGAATGTAAAATTAACTCTTCACTCCACTTAAAAGAAGGTATACAAATGACCAAAAAGCACATAAAAATGTTACCATTAGTCATTAGAGAAATGCAAATGAAAAGTACAATGAGATATAAAAAGTGTATTAAAAAACAGCACATCATGATACGATTTGGATTATTCCAGGTAAGCAAGGATGATTTATCATTAGAAAATGCACAAAAGTAACAAGAAAACCTCAGTAGATAAAGAAAAAGCAACTGTTAATTCCTATATATGATAGGAAAACAAGCTATGAATGGTAAAACTAGGAAAAGAAAGGAATTCTTTAATTTAATAAAGGCTAGCTGCAAAAATTTTTGCCAAACATGTTTAACCAAAAAACACCTTGAGATTTTATTTCCTTTAAGACAAGGAGCCAGATAAGTTTGATGAAAACCTTTAAGATAGGGAACTAGAGGAGGTTTCTTACCATTGAAAAGACAGGGAGCTAGTTGAGGATGCTCACTATTTTTGCTTCTTGTTCAGCATGATGCTGTTCAGGTCCTTGACAATGCAATTGGGAAAGAAAAGTGACGAGGCATGAAGGAAAAGCCAAAACATCATATTTTGAAGAATATTTGAGTATCTCCATAGATACCCCAACAGAATGGCCAGACAAGCTAATACAATTTGTAAAGCCTAATTAACCTGTAGTCTGATAAAAATCCCCAACCACCCCAGCCCCTCCTTTTTTTTGCTTGCATTCAGGGAAGAAATTGCAGAGGAAGATGGGATGTTGTTAAACAAGAGGGAGGAGGGATTCATCTTGTGTTAGGCTGGGGTTCCCTCTGAAGGATTCTGAGGAGAGTCTAAGGGAAGAAGTATCAGTTCTGGATTGGCTGCTGTTCTTAAGGAGGAATTCAAAGAAGCAGGAATGAACTAGGGATTGGGTGCTGTCTTAAGGTAAAAGTGGCTAAGCAATTGCATAGCTCCTATAATTAATGAAACAAGCAAAGTAGATCTGAGGCATCACTGGAGAGAAAGTAGTAATCACTCAAAGTGGGCTCTGTATGGCATTTTACAACTGCAGCATGACCTTGGGAGATGCAATGTTGTTAACTTTGCAGCTGACTTTATCTGTGTCTGTCCTTCCGTTCTGATTAATGGCAGGGCTGCTTCTTGCTTTTTCAGTTCGAGCTGATTTTCACTCTTCAGTACTGAATACTTTTTGACTCCTTCACAACTAAAGGAGACCTTAGCAACGTGGCCAGAGAAGAAGACTACTTTACAAATTCAATTGCTTTTCTCAACTTCATCAAAAACAAGTAAAAATGAAATTTAAGAAGTGAAATATAAATTAGATATCAAGAAAAATGGAGAGTACACAAAAATGTTAAAACTCCATTTAATGACACGGAAGAACATGTAAATAAGTTATATTAAAAATATCTTGGGCCGGCCCCGTGGCTTGGCGGTTAAGTGCGCGCGCTCCGCTGCTGGCAGCCCGGGTTCGGATCCCGGGCGCGCACTGACACACCGCTTCTCCGGCCATGCTGAGGCCCCGTCCCACATACAGCAACTAGAAGGATGTGCAGCTATGACATACAACTATCTACCGGGGCTTTGGGGAAAAAAAAAGGAGGAGGATTGGCAATAGATGTTAGCTCGGAGCCGGTCTTCCTCAGCAAGAAGAGGAGGATTAGCACGGATGTTAGCTCAGGGCTAAGCTTCCTCACAAAAAAAAAAAAAAAAATCTTAATCTTGATTGGGGTGATTCAATATTGCAAAGATATCAATTCCCACTGCACCCCCACAAAAGTAATCCTCAAATTCAAGTCAATTTACACCAAGACTTTTAGGAGGAACTTAAAAATACTAACTTTAAGATTCATAGGACATATTCATTTATTACTTCTAAAAGTTTTCTGGTGGATTCTTTAGGGTTTTCTATATATAAAATCATGTCATCTGCAAATAGTGACAGTTTCACTTCTTCCTTTCCAATTTGGATCCCTTTTATTTCTTTCTCTTGCCTGATTGCTCTGGCTAGGACTTCCAATACTATGTTAAATAGGAGTGGTGACAGTGGGCATCCTTGTCTGGTTCCTGTTCTTAGAGGGATAGCTTTCAGTTTTTCACCATTGAGGATGATATTAGCTATGGGTTTCTCATATATGGTCTTTATTATGTTGAGGTACTTTCCTTCTATACCAATTTTATTCAGAGTTTTTATCATAAATGGATGCTGGATCTTGTCAAATGCTTTCTCTGCATCTATTGAGATGATCATGTGATTTTTGTTCTTCATTTTATTAATGTGGTGTATTACGTTGATTGATTTGCGAATGTTAAACCATCCCTGCATCCCTGGAATAAATCCCACTTGATCATGGTGTATAATCTTTTTAACGTATTGTTGTATGCGATTTCCTAGTATTTTGTTGAGGATTTTCGCATCGATGTTCATCAGTGATATTGGCCTGTAATTTTCTTTTTTTGTGTTGTCCTTGTCTGGTTTTGGTATCAGGGTAATGTCAGCTTCAGAGAATGAGTTAGGAGCTTCCCCCCCTCCTCAATTTTTTGGAAGAGTTTGAGAAGGATAGGTATTAAGTCTTCTTTGAATGTTTGGTAGAATTCACCAGGGAAGCCGTCTGGTCCTGGACTTTTATTTTTGGGGAGGTTTTTGATTACTGTTTCGATCTCCTTACTGGTGATTGGTCTATTCAAATTCTCCACTTCTTCTTGATCCAGTTTTGGAAGGTTGTATGATTCTAAGAATTTATCCATTTCTTCCAGATTGTCGAATTGGTTGGCATATAGTTTTTCATAGTATTCTCTTATAATCTTTTGTATTTCTGAGGTGTCTGTTGTAACCTCTCCTCTTTCATAATATGGTAAAGTTGCAGGATACAAAATCAACATACAAAAATCAGTTGCATTTCTGTACACTAACAATGAAGTAGCAGAAAGAGAAATTAAGAATACCATCCCATTTACAATTGCAACAAAAAGAATAAAATACCTAGGAGTAAATTTAACCAAACAGGTGAAAGATCTGTACACCGAAAACTATAAAACATTTCTGAAAGAAATTGAAGAAGACACAAAGAAATGGAAAGATATTCCGTGCTCTTGGATTGGAAGAATTAACATAGTTAAGATGTCCATACTTCCTAAAGCCATCTATAGATTCAATGCAATCCCTATCAAAGTTCCAACAACATTTTTCACAGAAATAGAACAAAGAATCCTAAAATTCATATGGAACAACAAAAGACCCCGAATAGCTAAAGGAATCCAGAGAAAAAAGAACAAAGCTGGAGGTATCACACTCCCTGATATCAAAATATACTACAAAGCTATAGTAACCAAAACAGCATGGTACTGGCACAAAAACAGACACACAGATCAATGGAATAGAATTGAAAGCCCAGAAATAAACCCACACATCTATGGACAGCTAATCTTTGACAAAGGAGCCAAGAACATACAATGGGGAAAAGAAAGTCTCTTCAACAAATGGTGTTGGGAAAACTGGATAGCCATATGCAAAAAAATGAAAGTAGATCCTTACATTACACCATACACAAAAATTAACTCCAAATGGATTAAAGACTTGAATGTAAGACCTGAAACTGTGAAAGTTCTAGAAGAAAACATAGGCAGTACGCTCTTCGACATCGGTCTTAGCAACATCTTTTCAAACACCACATCTGACCGGGCAAGAGAAACAATAGAAAAATAAACAAATGGGACTACATCAAACTAAAAAGCTTCTGCACAGCAAAGGAAACCATCAACAAAACGAAAAGACAACCTAACAATTGGGAGAAGATATTTGCAAACCATACTTCTGATAAGGGCTTAATCTCCAAAATATATAAAGAACTCATGCATCTCAACAACAAAAACTACCAACCCAATTAAAAATGGGCAAAAGACCTGAACAGACATTTCTCCAAAGAAGATATACAGATGGCCAACAGACACATGAAAAGATGTTCAAAATCACTAACTATCAGGGAAATGCAAATCAAAACTACAATGAGATATCACCTCACGCCTGTCAGAATGGCTATAATTAACAAGACAGGAAACAACATGTGTTGGAGAGGATGTGGAGAGAAGGGAACTCTCATACACTGCTGGTGGGAGTGCAAACTGGTGCAGCCACTATGGAAAACAGTATGGAGATTCCTCAAAAAATCAAGGATAGAACTACCATATGATCCAGCTATTCCACTGTTGGGTATTTATCCAAAGAACTTGAAAACACCAATTTGCAAAGGTACATGCACCCCTGTGTTCATTGCAGCCTTATTCACGATAGCCAAGACTTGGAAGCAACCTAAGTGCCCATCAAGGGACGAATGGATAAAGAAGCTGTGGTATATATACACAATGGAATACTACTCAGCCATAAGAAACGATGAAATCCAGCCATTTGTGACAACATGGATGGACATTGAGGGTATAATGCAAAGTGAAATAAGTCGGAGGGAGAAGGCCAAATACCGTATGATTTCCTTCATTAAGTAGTAGATAATAACAACAATAAACAAACACATAGGGACAGAGATTGGATTGGTGGTTACCAGAGGGGAAGGGGGGAGGGTGGAGGGTGAAAGGGATAATTCGGTACATGTGTGTGGTGATGGGTTGTAATTAGTATTTTGGTGGTGAACATGATGTAGTCCATGCAGAAATAGAAGTACAATGATGTACACCTGAAATTTTTGCAATGTTATAAACCAATGTTACTGCAATAAAAAAAAAAAAAAAAAGATTCATAGGACAAAATATCTATAAGTATCTACAGTAATTTTTTTAAACAGTAAATATAAAAGTGAATGGAGGAGAAGTGCCCTACTATGGTATGAAACCTACAACAAAATCATGGCAATAAAATAACGTGATATAGAAAGATGAATAAGCCAATAGTCGTAAATAACTTAAAGAGCCGAGATATAGATTTGTCTATTCATGGAAACTTGGTAAATGAAAGAGATGGTATTACAAATCACTGGGGAAAGGGTAGGTTATTTCATAATAGTAGTAGGGGAAAATGGCTCACTATGTAGAGAAAAGTAAAACTGGATGCGTACCTAATAGCCTATGCAAATAAAAAGTCCCAAGTCTATCAAATGCTTTGGCGTTATACTGTATTTTGACGGATACCACTTCTATAAATTACAAACTCCTATAGTTCTACGTTCTCTTTTCTTCTATTCTTAGAATCTAGTGACCCCATCATTGTTGAAAAATACTAAAAAGCATTAAGTATAGAAACCATAAGATGAGTATTGGTGGAAAAATATGAGAGATTGACATTAGTCAGCTTTGTAGGAAAAGAATGTGTCTTTTCATTAATTTCTATTTCATAGAAGACAATGATTACAATTACTGCATAGAAGAAAAAAACAAATCAAATGTTTAAACATTTTGCAACTTTCAGCCTTGTTGGCAAGGATGATTTTATCTTTTGTCATGCTGCTCTTAGCTTAAAGCATCCTGTCTCTTTCAACAGAAATACTTGACAGCTGATATTTTCTTCTTTTACTTCTTCTTCGACTGCTAATTGCATATTTACAATCCTTCAATCAGAGGAAAAGAGAAACAGATTAGAAAAATTTTCTGTCAACAGAACTATGCACTATAATGAAACATCTACTCATTAAATATAGAGAACTCCATGGCATCAATAATGTGTTATAAAGAACACACAAGGTATTATTAATTCTAAAGGAATGCAGGACTGTAAAAACAATAAGTCATTTTGACAGTTGCTATGAAGACTATTACCAAATGTTATGTTTTCTTGACTAGCTCAATTTATAAAACAAGATCTACAAAAAAAATCTACAGTTAAATCAATTGAGATGTGCTTTTATAAACAACTGCTAATGGACTGAAGCTTTGCTTCCCTTCTTAATGATTGAATTGTGACTGTGTTTTTAAAAATTAGGGTAATTACTAGTGTGGGCAGTTTATGTGCATTTTTAAAAGAACCTTAAATCGGTGAAATAAAACTGTAGAACAGATTTAATGAGAGCGTAAATGTTTCTTTTTAAAGTTAAATTAAGCTAAAGATGCAAGTCTCTTTAAATACAGTATGTGATTACCTTTTCAGGGAGAATTCACAAAGGTATTTGTTTCTCATGCAAATTAAGGAACAATAGTGGTTTTAAATCCCCAACCATAATCATTGATTAAATTTCTCTGTATATCTCATGAAAATTCAATTCAAAATCCTAGGAAATAGTATTTTATCTTTGATTGGATTTTATTTAGTTGAAAGAAAAATGGTTGAATGATTTGATTATCTAAGTAATCTGAGAGATTAGATGATGGATTGGGCTATAGTTTAGGGAGAGATACTGTTGTTTAAATTTTCTATTTTTGATTTTGACTAAATCATATGGGAAGTAGGTTTCAGTGATATCATTAACTTTTTTAAAATGTAAATTATTCAGTCTCACATTCATTCTATAATATATGTTGGTGTCCTTTTGCATTAACTTTTGTAGGCAGTAAAGGACAAGGATTGCACTGAAAAATATATATTAGATTTATGGTCCTACGAATTGACTTATGAAACATTTCATGACATTTATATGCATGTGGATGCATTTGTGGATGTGTGGGCATGTGTGGGCATGTGTGGATAAGTAGTTTATGTGAGCATGTGTGTCTGAATGGGTGTGTGTCTGTGTGAATTCATGTGAAAATGTGTTTGAGAGTATACGTGTTGCGTGTATGTGTCTTTGGGTCTATGTGTACGGGTAAGTGTGCATGCAGAGATAAGTCACACCCAAATTTAGAGTAAAGGCGACTTCAGCAAAATAAGGAGGTAATTAAGAAAGGATGAACACACCTTTTGATAATTTTACAGATATGGCCCTACGAGGTATTTGTTTTTTTCAACTTTAAGATACCAATAGCTAATAAAAAAAAAAGGCATGAGAAAACTTTTAGAGGTGATGGATATTACCTTAATGGTAGTGATGGTTTAACAGGTGTATGCATATGTCTAAACTCATCAAAGTGTACACATTAAATTTGTGTAATTTTTTGCATATTAATTATACCTCATTAAAGCTGTTAAAATGTAATCAATCAGAAAAAGTGGCAGGGGAGTGGGTAGAATTCTGGAAAGTTAGTAAAAGTGGTGGGAGTCTAGTTTTTGGATCTTCATGAATTCACACACACACACATACACATATATGAGAAAAAGTTAATGGATAGCAAATTAAAAATCCTTGGATTATATTTTAAATTAAACTAAATGATGAAGAATCCCCAATAACCCAAACTATAAACCAGTGGAGGCAATCCGTCAATAGTCACAAGACCTGGTTGACATAGCTTCTGTGCAGAAGAAAGCAGAAAGGGACAATGGAGCATCTGATAGATCTGAGAACAAGCCAACTCCAAAGAGATAAAAAGAATTCACTGAAACATGCAGCAGGCCCCTTAGAGAGCAGCTGAAATTGGAGGCAGTTTTGCTTATTGGATAAGTATAAAGAGTCTGCAATGAGACCTGGGGGCTAGCAGAGCCAAGCCCACACGAACCACGAACTCTGGAAACAGACCAGCAATGTTCCCTTATAGGTCAAAGACACAAACAGAGGAGAAATAGCTGGGAGTGGAGTCAAAATTGAGCAGAATGGAGGAAAACACAGATAAAATAAAAAGTCCAGATGAAAGTAGGGAAAAGAAACAGAGCTAGAAAATCTCAGAAAGCAAGCAGTTATATTTTTTCTAACATTACATTAAAAGATAAACCTGGAAAGTTGGCAAAGTCAAAAGAGCTAACTGGAGAACAGATAAATAGCCCATGCAAAAGAATTCCAAATATTTTGAGCACATACTCTGCCCCCAAAGAGGTGGAGCATAATTCCCAACTCCTTAACTGTAGGCTGAGTGTAGTGACTTCCTTCTAAAGAGTATAGTATGGAAAGGGCAGAAAAGAGTATCTTTACAGTGGAGACAGTAGATAAAAACTATCTCAGCCAGGTGATCGAAGTCAGCGTCATCAATGATAAGTCATGATAATACATTATACCCTGGATATGAAGTGATGAAAATGGCCCTTTACCTCGAAATCCCTCTCAAAATTCTTCACTCAGTCTAAACATGAGAAAAACACAAGACAGATCCCAATTGATAGACATTCTGCAAAATACCAAACTACTACTCCTTAAAACTGTCAAGGTCATCGAAAACAAGGAAAATCTGGGAAACTGCAACAGCTAAGAGGAGCTTACTGTGACATTACAACTAAATGTAATGCAGTACCTTGGATGGGATTCTAGAAGAGTAAAATAACATTAGACAAAAAATTAAAGTGATCTAAATAAAGTATAAACTGTAGTTAATAATAATATATCACTACTCAGCCATAAGAAATGATGAAATCCAGCCATTTGTGACAACATGGATGGACATTGAGGGTATTATGCTAAGCAAAATAAGTCAGAGGGAGAAGGTCAAATACCATATGATCTCACTCATAAGTAAAAGACGAAAACAACAACAAACAGACACATAGAGACAGAGATTGGATTGGTGGTTACCTGTGGAGAAGAGGGGAGGGAGGAGGCCAAAAGGGATGATTAGGCACATGTGTGTGGTGATGGATTATAATTAGTATTTGGGTGGTGAACATGATGTAATCTATGCAGAAATAGAAGTATAATGCTGTACACTTGAAATTTATACAATGTTATAAACCAATGTTACCACAATAAAAAATAAATATAAATAAAAAAACAATAATAATGTATCACTAATTATGATAAATATCCCACATTAAAGTAAAATGTTAGTAATAGGAGAAATTAGTTGAGAGAATATGGGAATTCTCTGTATTATCTGTGTAAATGTTCTGCAAAACTAAGTGGATTATAAAACAAAACATTTATCTTTTTAAAAAGCTATCTAAACCAAATCTCCTTTGAAAAGTTCACAAAAACTACATTCAAATATTGGCAAGCCTGAGCTATAAAACATATTCTAACAAATTTTAAAGAATAGAAATCGTATGATGTCTGCTCTCAAACCACAATAGAATTAAACTGGAAATCAATAACAGACACATAGCTGGAATTTCCTAAATACTTGGAGGTTATACAACATACTTCTGAATAACAAAATGAATCTAAGAAGAAATCTCAAGAAAAATTTTTAAAAATGTTGCACTCAATGAAAATAAAAACACAACCTATCAAAATTTGTGGAATGCAGTGAAAGCAGTGAGGATCCTGAACTCACCTCCCCCCACAGACACAACAAATCTACAACTACCTGTGAAGCAATTTCTTCCGCGAGAGACCTGGAAACGGGATAAAACGAACATCCACAACAAGAGACAGCACTGACAGGGGTGGAAGAGGCATAGATGCAGTCCTGCTGAGGAAGAAACCACGCTCTAGCCACAGCACTTCACAAAGAGTGATCTCAAAGGTACAGAGCTTTTCCCAGAGGAGCAGGGGATTTGAGCTCCACATTAGGCACCCCAGCCCTTACACCCAGCACAACAGAGAAGAAATCCCACAATACCTGGCTTTGCTGGCTTTCAAAACCAATGGGAAATAAGCCCAGGAAAACTATAGAACTTCAGAGGAAGAAAAACCTGCTCTTAAAGTGCCCATGCACAGACTTACTAACCTGGAAACCAGCACAAAAACACCAGATAGGAAACTGCAGAGCCCAATGGTAAAAGAGACTCATTTCCTAAGCTCAGAATGCATCCTGGAGAGGCAGGAGGTGGCTAGGCCCACCTCCTAGGGACTGAGACACTGGCAGCCATTATTGTGACCTAGTTCAGTCAGGATGACACAGATACTGGTAACACTGTTGAAATCCTTCCTCTAGCCTGTTAGCTCAGGGGTCTTCCCTGTCCACGAGCACCCAAGGAAATGGAGCACAGCCAGGCAGCAGGCAGCCTGCCCCAGGGACTGACCTCGCCCGCCAGCGAGCCTGCAGTCAACTTGTGCACCCGTGGCAGACTTGTGAGCCTGAAGTGGAATTGTGGGCCTGTGGCAGACTTGTGAGCCTGAAGTGGACTTGTGGGCCTGTGGCAGATTTGTGCCGCTGACCATCACAAACAGCCACGTGGGGGGTCTTTCCTGCCTACCAATAAATACCTGAAACAATTATGCACTGCCATGCCTGGGGCCATCCGCACTCCTGAGGCAGCTGTGTACTGGAAAGCAGTTCTTGCCAGAGGCCTGTCCCACCCAAAAGAAGCTGGCAAGGGCTATGAGCCTTGCAGCTAGACTTACTTGAAGCCTGCCCCACCCACCAAAGCAGAGGCAGCTGAGGGTTGCAGGGAGCTACACCAGGGACCCTCAGCAATTATGTGTTCCTCAGCCTAGCAACTAGCCACAATGGGGGCCTGATTCACTTACCAGCAAAACTACAGTACTTGTGCGCTATTAGACCTTGAAGCCAGCTGTGTCTGAGGCTTCCCCCACCCAAAAAAGTGTCAGTTGCAGCCACATGCAGCTGAGCCTTGCAACCAGCCAGCCCAGGGCTTACTGGTGCACCTGCAGCAATAGCAACACCCCACAACAGAAGGGCACATGCAGCCCAATACAGGGGACACTCCTGGAGCACTTGGATGGGTGAAGAGAGAGTAGCACACTGCTGGCCTAACAAGACATATCTTACATGAGGACACATTTCCAAGATTGGGAGGGATGGCTGATCTACCTAGCACATAGAAATAGGCACAGAGAAGTAGGCAAAATAAGACAGAGGAATATGTTCAAAATGAAGGAACAGGACAAATCCTCAGAAAAAGAACTAAAGGGAACAAAGATAATCTGTCTGGTAAAGAGTACAGACTAATAGTCATAAGGAAGCTCACTGGTCTAGGGAGAAGAAAAGATGAACACAGTGAGAACTGCAACAAAGAATTAGAAAATATGAAGAAGAACCAATCAGAACTGAAGAATACAATAATGGAAATGAAAAGAAATGTTTGGAGAAAGTATTTGAAGAAAGAATAGCTGAACACTTCCCTAACTTTCCCTAAGCTGAGGAAGGAAACAAACATCCAGGTATAGGAAGCACAGAGAGCACTAAGAAAGATGAACCCCAAGAGGCCCACACTAAGACTCATTATAATCAAAATGTCAACAATTAAAGATAAAGAAACAATTCTAAAAGCTACAAGAGAAAAGCAACAAGTTACATACAAAGGAAACCCCATAAGGCTATCAGCTGGCTTCTCAGCAGAAATCTTACAGGCTAGAAGTGAGTGGTACCATATACTCTAAGTGCTGAAAGGTAAAAACCTGGCAAGGTTATCATTCAGAATGGAAGGAGAGATAAAGAGTTTTCCAAATAAGCAAAAACTGAAAGAGTTCACCACCATTAAACCAGCCTTACAGAAAATGTTAAAGGGACTTATTTAAATGAAAAGTAAAATCCACAAAGAGGAATAAGAAAATTATCAAAGAATAAATATCACTGATAAAGGCAAATATACAGGAAAGGTAGTGGATCAACCACCTATAAAGCTAGTAAGAAGGTCAAAAAACAAAAGTACTAAAATCATCAATACCTATGATAAGAGGTTAAGGGATACACAAAAATAAAAGAGGTAAAATATGACCTCAAAAATGTAAAACATGTTGGGTGGAGAGTAAAAGTGTAGGACTTTCAGAAAGAGGTCAAACTTAAGACATCATCAACTTAATATAGATTGCTATTTACATAGGTTACTATATATGAACCTCATGGTAACCACAAACAAAAACCTATAATAAAAACACAAAAAGTAAAAAGAAAGGAATCCAAACATAACACTAAAGAAAGCCATCAAATCACAAGGGAAGAGAGCAAGAGAAGAAGAAAGGAACAGAGAAGAACTACAAAAACACCCAGAAAAAAAGTAAGAAAATGACAATAAGTACATAATAATCAATGGTTACTTTAAATGTAAATGGATTAAATGCTCCAATCAAAAGACTTAGGGTTGCTGAATGGATAAAAAATGAGACATATAAATATGCTGCATACAAGAGACACACTTCAGACCTAAAGACACTCACAAACTGAAAGTGAAGAGATGAAAAATATATTCCATGCAAATGGAAACAAAAAGAAAGCTGAGGTGGCAATACTTATATCAGACAAAATAGACTTTAGAACAAAAACTGTAACAAGAGACAAGGAAAGGCATTACATAATGATAAATGGAACAATCCAACAACAGGATATAACACTTGTAAATATCTATGGACCCAACATAGGAGCATGTAAATACATAAAGCAAATATTAACAGACATAAAAGGAAAATTTGACAATAACACAATAATAGTAGAGGATTTTAACACTCCATTTACATCAACGGATAGATCATCCAGACACATTAGACCAGATGCACTTAATAGATGTATAGAGAACATTCCATCCCAAAACTGCAGAATACACATTCTTTTTGAATGCACATGTAACATTCTCCAGGATAGATCACATATTAGGTCACAAAACAAGTCTCAATAAATTTAAGAAGATTGAGATAATATCTACCACCTTTTCTGACTACAATGATATGAAACTAGAAATTAAATACAAGAAGAAAACTGGAAAAGTCACAAATACATGGAAAGTAAACAAAATGCTACCAAATGATTATTGGGTCAATGAAGAAATCAACAAAGAGATCAAAAAATACCTGGAGACAAATTAAAATGAAAACATGACATACCAAAATCTATGGGATGCAGCAGAAGTGGTACCAAGAGGCAATTTTATAGCGATACAGGCCTACCTCAAGAAACAAGTAAAAATCTCAAATAAACAATCTAACACTGCACCTAAAGAAACTAGAAAAAGAAGAACAAACAAAGCCCAAAATCAGTAGAAGGAAGGAAAAAGTGGAAATAAATGAAACCGACACTAAAAAGACAATACAAAAGATCAATGAAATTAAGAGTTAGTTCTTTGAAAATGTAAACAAAATTGACAAACCTTTAGCTAGACTCACCAAGAAAAAAAGAGAAAAAGCTCAAATAAATAAAATTGGAAATGAAAGAGGAGAAATTACAATAGATACCACAGAAATACAAAGGATTATAAGCGACTACTACGAAAAGCTATACACCAACAAATTGTATAATCTAGAAGAAATGGATGAATTCTTAGAATTATATAGTCTTCTAAAACTGAATCAAGAAAAGATAGAGAATATGAATAGACTGATCTCTAGTTAGGAGATTGAAACAGTAATCAAAAACCTCCCCAAAAACAAAAATCCAGGACCAGACGGTTTCCGCAGTGATTTCTAACAAATATTCAAAGAAAATTTAATACCTATCTTTCTCAAACTCTTCCAAAAAATTGAAGAGCAGAAGATGCTTCCTAACTCATAAACAAGGCCAACATTACCCTGATACCAAAAGCAGACAAGGACAACACAACAAAACAAAATTACAGATCTGTATCACTGATGATCATTGATGCAAAAGTCCTCAACAAAATATTAGCAAATCAAATCCACTACATTAAAAAGATCATACACCATGATCAAGTGGGTTTTATTCTAGGGATATCAGGATGGTTCAACATCTGTACAGCAATCAAAGTGATACACCACATTAACAAAATGAAGAATAAAAACCACAAGATCATCTCAATAGATGCAGAGAAAACATTCGCCAAGATACAGCATCCATTTATGATTAAAAAAAACTCTGAATAAAATGGATATAAAAGGAAAGTACCTCAACATAATAAAGGCCGTATATGACAAACCAGCAGCTAACATCATACTCAACAGTGAAAAATTGAAAGCTATCCCTCAAAGAACAGAAACAAGACAAGGATGTCCACTTTCACCACTCATTTAATATAGTATTTGAAGTCCTAGACAGAGAAATTAGGCAATAAAAAGAAATAAAAGGGATCCAAATTGGAAAGGAAGAAGTAAAATTGTCACTATTCGCAGATGACATGATTTTATATATAGAAAACCCTAAAGAATCCACCAAAAACTATTAAAATAATAAATGAATATAGAAAAGTTGCAGGGTGCAAAATCAACATGCAAAAATCATTTGTGTTTCTACACACTAACAATAAAATAGGAGAATGAGATATCAAGAATATAATCCCATTTACAATCACACAAAATGAATAAAATACCTAGGAACAAATTTAATGAAAGAAGTGAGAGACCTGTACACTGAAAACTGTAAAACATTGTTGAAAGAAATTGAAAAAGACAAAAAGAAATGGAAGGATATTCTGTGCTCATGGACTGGAAGATTTAAAATAGTTAAAATGTCGATATTTCCTAAAGCAACCTACAGATTAAATGCAGTCCCTATCAAGTCCCAATGACATCTTTCACAGAAATAGACCAAAGAATTTTAAAATTTATATGGAACAACAAAAGACTCCAAATAATCAATGCAATCCTGAGAGAAAAGAACAAAGCTGGAGATATCACAGTCTAGTATATTTTGATTTCAAAATATACTACAAAACTATAGTAATCAAAACAGCATGGTACTGGCACAAGAACAGACACAAGGATCAATGGAACAGAATTGAGAACCCATAAATAAACTCACACATCTATGGACATCTAATTTTCAACAAAGGAACCAAGAACATACAATGGAGAATGAAAAGTCTCTTCAATAAATGGTGCTGGGAAAACTGGACAGCCATGTACAAAAGAATGCAAATAGCCAGTATCTAACACCATTCAAAAAAATTAATTCAAAATGGATTAAAGACTTGAATGTAAGCCCAGAAACCATAAAACCCCTAAAACAAAACATAGGCAGTACACTCTTTGACATTTTATCTCAGCATTCTTTTTGAATGTGTCTCTTTAGTCAACGGAAACAAAAGAAAAAATAAACAAATAAGACTACATGCACTAAAAAGCTTCTGCACAGCAAAGCAAACCATTAATGAAACAAAAAGACAACCTACCAATTGGGAGAAGATATTTGCAAATTGTATATCAAGTAAGGGGTTAATATCCCAAATATATAAAGAACTCATACAACTCAACAACAAAAAAACAAACAACTCGATCAAAACATGGGCAGAGGATCTGAATATACATTTTTCCAAAGAAGATATACAGATGGGCAACAAGCACATGAAAAGATGTTCGACATCACTAATTATTAGGGAAATGCAAATCAAAACTACAATGAGATATCACCTCACACCTGTCAAAATGACTATTATTAAAAAGACAAGAAATAAGTGTTGGAGAGGATGTGGAGGAAAGTGAACATTCATACACTGCTGGTGGGAATGTAAACTCCTGCAGCCACTATGGAAAACAGTATGGCAATTGCTCAAAAAATTAAGAATAGAACTACCATATGATCCAGGTATTCCACTTCTGGGTCTTTATCCAAGAGTAAAAAAACACTAATTCAAAAAGATGTATGCACCCTTATGTTTATTTCAGCGTTATTCACAATAGCCACAACTTAGAAACAACCAAAGTGCCCATCAAGGGATGAATGGATAAAGAAGATGTGTTATATATGTATATATGTACAGTGGGATACTACTCAGCCATTAAAAAGATGAAATCTTGTCATTTGCAACAAGACGGATGGACCTTGGGGGCATTATGCTAAGCAAAATATGTCAAAGGGAGAAAACCAAAAACCATATGATTTCAGTCATATATAGAAGATAAAAATTGACAACAACAAAGAAATACATAGATACAGAGACTAGATTGGTGGTTACCAGAGGGGAAAGGGGGAGGGAGGAGGACAAAAGGGGTAAAAGGACACATGTGCATGGTGATGAATGACAATTAGACTTTAAGTGATGAACTTGAAGTAGTCTATACAGAGATCAAAATATAATGATGAGTACCTGAAATTTACGTAATGTTATAAACCACTGTTACCTCAATAAAAAAATAATTTAAAAAAATCATAAATACATAATCTAAACTTTCATCTTAAGAAACTAGAGAAAGAAGACCAAATTAAGTCCAAAGTAAGTGGAATAAAAGAAATAATAAGAATTAGAGTAAAAAACCAACGTAAGTGAAAACAGAACATCAACAGAGAAAATCAAGCAAACCAAAAGCTTTTCTTTGAAAAGATCAATAAAATCAATAAGTCTCTAGCCAGTCTACTAAAGAAAACAAGAGAGAGAACACAAAGTACTAATGTTAGAAATGAAAAAGGGGACAGCACTACAGATCTCATGGAAATTAAGAGGATAATAAAAGAATGCTATGAACAACTCTATGCCCACAAATTTTATAACCTAGAGGAAATGAACCACTTCCTCAAAAGACATAATCTTTGAAACTTACACAAGAAAAAATAGACTATCTGAATAGGCCCATATCTATTAAAGAAATTAAATCAATAGTTAATAATCTTCCAAAACAGAAAGTACCAGGCCTAGATGGGTTTATGATGAATTCTACCAAATACACAAGGAAGAAATTATACCAGTTCTTTATTTTCTTCCAGAAGATAGAAGCAGAGGGTATATTTCCTAACTCATTCTATGAGGCCAGCATTACCCTAATACTAAAACCAGACAAAGACATTCAAGGAAAGAAAACTATAGACCAATGTCTCTCACAAAAATAGAAGCCGAAATTTTCAACAGAATAGTAAATTTATTCCATAACGTATAAAAAGAAATATACACCATGATCAAGTGGGATTTATCCCAAATATGCAAGGCGGGTTCAACATTAGAAAATCAACTAATGTAATCCATGACATCAACAAGCAGAAGAAGAAAAATCATATGATCACACCAATAAGTGCAGAAAAAGCTTTTGACAAAATCCAGTGTCCATTTATGATAAAAATTTGGTAAACTAGGAACAGAGGAGAACATTCTCAACTTGATAAAGACTATCTACCAAAAAACTATAGCTAACATCATGCTTAATGTTGAGAAACTCAAAGCTTTCCCAATAAGATTTGGAACAAGGCAAAGATGTACCCTTTTATCACTGCTTTTCAACATCTTACTGGAAGTCCTAACTAGTGCAATAAGACAAGAAGATGAAATAAAAGGTATGTAGATTGGGAAGGAAGAAATAAAACTGTCTTTGATCAAAGATGACTTGATTATCTATGCAGAAAATCCAAAACACTCAACAAAATAATCTCCTGCAAATACTAGGCAGTTATAGGAAGGGTGCAGGATATAAAGTTAAGGTATAAAAGTCAACTGCTTTCCTATATACCAACAATGAACAAGTGAATTTGAAATTAAAAACACAATACCATGTACATTAAAGCCCCCAAAAGTGAAATATTTAGATATAAATCTAACAATATATATACAAGATCTACATGAGAAAAACTATAAAACTGATGAAAGATGTCAAAGAAGAACTAAATAAATGGAGAGATATCCCGTGTTCACGTGTGGAAAACAGAATATTATCAAGATGACACTTCTTTCCAACGTGATCTACAGATTTAATCCATCCCAATCAAAATCAAGTTATCAAAAGCAAGTTATTTTTGTGAATATTGATGAACTAATTATAAAGTTTATGTGGAAAGGCAAGAGACCAAGAATAGCCAATACAATACTGAAGGAGCAGAACAAAGTTGTAGGACTGACACTACCAAACTTCAAGATTTACTATAAAGCTACAGTAATCAAGACAGCATATTATTGGTGAAACAATAAACAAATAGATTATTGGAACAGAATAGAGGGCCTAGAAATGAAGCGACATAAATATAGTCAATAAATCTTTCACAAAAGAGCAAAGACAACACAATAAAGATAGTCCTTTCAACAAAGACTGTGTTAGAACAACACAGTTTCAACAAATTGTGTTAGAGCAATTGAACATATACATGTAAAAAAAAAAAAAAATAGAATCTAGACAGGGACCTTATATTCCTCACAAGACTAACTCACAGTGGATCACAGACATAAATGTAGAATGCAAAACTATAAAACTACTAGAAGATAACATAGGAGAAGATCAGATAACTTTGGGTTTGGTGATGACTTTTTAGATACAATACCAAAGGCACAATCTATGAAAGAAATTGTTGATAAGATGGACTTTATTAAAATTAAAAATTTTTGCTCTGCAAAAAACACTGTCAACAGAATGAAAAGACAAGCCATGGTTTAGGAGAAAATATTTACAAAATATATCTGATAAAGGACTATTACCCAAAATATACAAAGAACTCTTAAAACTCAACAATTTAAGAAAACAAACAACCTATTAAAGAAGATGACCAAAGACTTTAACTGACACATCAGCAAATGTGTCTGTGCATATTATGCAGATGCAAATAAGCATAAGAAAAAACGTTCAACATCGCATGTCATAAGGGAAATGCAAATTAAAACAACGAGATACCGCTGCACATCTATTAGAATGGCCAAAATCCAGAACTCAGATAACACCAAAATCCAGTAAGGATGTGGAACAACCGGAGCTCTCATTCATTGCTGGTGGGAAGGCAAAATGGTACAGCACTTTGGATGACAGTTAGCAGTTTCTTACAAAAATAAACATATTTTTATCATAAGTTCCACAATTGTACTTCTTGATATTTAACCAAAGCAGTTGAAAACTTATATCCACGTAAAAACCTGCACATGGATGTTTATGCAGCTTTACTCATAATTACCAATGTTGAAAGCAAGATGTCTTTCAGTAGATGTTTGGATAAATAAACTATGGCACATTCAAACAGTGGAACATTATTTAGCACTAAAAACAAATGAGCTATCAAGCCATGAAAAAACATGGAGGAAACTTAAAATGCAAATTACTAAGTGGAAGAAACCAATCGGAAAAGGTTATATACTGTATGATTTCAACTATACAACTTTCTGGAAAAGGCAAAACTATAGAGACAGTA
This sequence comes from Ceratotherium simum simum, assembly GCF_057802395.1. Lineage (NCBI taxonomy): Eukaryota > Metazoa > Chordata > Mammalia > Perissodactyla > Rhinocerotidae > Ceratotherium > Ceratotherium simum. The sequence goes on along the minus strand of NC_141930.1, from coordinate 25,733,379 downwards.
AAAGGATCAGTGGTTGCCAGGGGTTAGGGGGAAGGAGGAATAAACAGGTGGGACAGAGAAGATTTTTAGGGCGATGGTGAACTACTCTGTATGATACTGGAATGGCAGATACATATTATTATACATTTATGCAAAGCCATAGAATGTACAACTTCAAGGGTAGACCCTAATGTGAACTATGGACTTTGAGTGATAATAATGTGTTAATGTAGGTTCATCACTTGTAACAAATGTCCAACCGTGGTGAAAGATGTTGATAATGGGGGAGGCTACGTATGTGTGGGGGTAGAGACTATATGGGATATCTCCCTCTTGCTGTGAACCTAAAACTGCTCTAAAAAATAGCATCTATAAAAAAGAAATCAGTGAGCAACAGAAATGTTTAAGGTCAAATTTCACACAAAGTTAAAATTAGAGAGAAAATAACATAAGGAACAGAATAATCTACCTACAGCCATTCCAGAAAGATAGGTTAAAAAATAAAAATAGTAACCTACTATTTCAAAAGGAGCTAAAAGACAATAAGAAAATTGTATATGACATGAAACAAGACATGAATCAGAATTAGAAAAAGTCAAAAACTAGATGAGAAAACTTTAAAGAGAATTAAAAATGGAAGAAAAAATATCACTTCAAAATCAAGACTAAACTAGAAGGAACACAAGGGAAATAAACACAGCAGATAATGTCATAAGTGAAATGGAGACAAAAAGGAGGAAAATTTTAAAAATCAAAAAAATATAAAGTGATATAAAAGACTGTGAGGGAGGAAAAAAAATTTTTTTCTATCCTCCTTGATTCTCTGGCTGAGGCCATGCAAATTAGACTGACAAAAGACAGATTAACAACAGGAAAGCAAACAGAAGTTTATTAACACGTGCATTGTGCAGACATGTGGGAGAACTCAATGATGAGTAACTCAAAGGGGTGGTTAGAACTTGGGCTTATATAGAATCTGAACAAAGAATAATCATTTTGTAGACAAGTGACAAGACAAAGGAAAAGGGTTTTAGGCCTCCCAAAGCGGCAACTGTGGGAAAGTAAATGTATGGGGGAAACAGAGGAAGGCTTGTTTGTAGAGGTTCATCTCAGTGCCAACTTCCCATCTTCTTTGTGGCCATAAAATTTCTCCAGGAAAGGACATTTACGGCAGTCCTAATACCCCAGAAGTTTCTGCTTTTAGTCAGATAAGGCAAGCTCTGGAAAGGCTTTTTTCTGTACGTGTCGTTTCTCGTTTGCCTCCAGCTCAAAATAATCATTATGCCAAAGTGGCAAATTTTGGAGTGGGATACTCTGGCCCCTGACAAGACATAAAAGAATTGGAGAGAAAGTGACAAATATTGAAAATAGGCCAAAAAACAAAATCTAACCCGTGGATAATAGAAAACACTGAAGAAAAAAGAATAAATATTAAAAGTTAAAATTTGGGTGAACTTTCCTGAAATTAAACAAAAATTAACTATATAGTGAAGGAGTATAGTATATATATGACAATATTGAGTCCGCGCGAGGAACACCAATGTAGATTTCAGTACAATTATTTTACTTTAAATACAGAAAAAAAATCCTTGGGTAATTAAGCAGAAAGAGTAAAGAACTAATTAAGAAAATTATATTATCATCAGCATATTCAATAGCAATACTTTACATTAGAAGAAAAGGGAGTAAAATATTTAAAATACTCAATGAAAGAAAATATGAGCCAAGGATTTTACGAAAACCCTCAAATTTTCAATTTCCAACCCAGAAAAAATCGAACTCTTACCAACATGCAAGAACTCAGATAATATTGCCCTTATAATCTCTTCCTAAAGAATCAACTAGAGAAAAAGCTTCAGACACCAAAATGACTAAAGAGACACTGTCATAAAGATTAATGGGAAGCATTAAATATACAGTTTCTGGGGCTGACCCTGTGGCTGAGTGGTTCAAGTTCCCCATGCTCTGCTTCGGCGGTCCGGGTTCACAGGTTTGGATCCTGGCTGTGGACTTACTCCACTCACCAGCCATGCTGTGGGGGCAACCACATACAAAGTAGAGGAAGATTGGCACAGATGTTAGCTCTGGGCGAATCTTCCTCACCAAACAAACAAATATACACTTGCTGTTAGATTTAGGGATAAATGAGGATTTAAAAAGAGTTTACAGCTCTATTATCTCAAAAAGTATATATGCTTTGTAATATATAGTATATAATATATAATATACAGATAAAAATGGGGGAAAGAGGAGGAGATCTGTTTTCAGACCATTTTCATGTAGTATATTACTATTGTTATTCTATGCGTAGTGATTTAACATGGGATAAAATGTGAGTAATTATCATACCCTGTGTCCTTAAGAATCAGAATTCTTGGTATAAAAGAAAGGTAGAAAATGATGTGATAGAGGATGTCAAGTAAAAACTCTCAAGTCCTGACTGTGAATTGGAAAAAGCAGACTGAATAAATGTATTTACTAACTGTTCGCTGAACAAGTCTAGAAACAGTTACCAACTTATCAACCCCATAGCAATTAGCATCTCTACACCAGATTTTGGAAACTATCAAAGTATCAAAGACTGCTAGGGTCATGTCAAAAGGACTCAAGACCCAATTTGAGGAAACTCAATTTGCTCAAAAATAGGAGGGGAAATTAGAGTCTTGATAAGGACAATAATTCCAATGGATTAAAAGCTATCAAATATAGTTTAATGCATGAATTCATAGTGGTTGGAAAAAATACAAATTGATTACATTTAGAGAATGATGGGGAACAAATTATCTTGAAAATTGGTAGATAGAGAAAAATAATCAAGTATTTTTCCTGCTTTTCCTATATGAGCTGTCATTGGAGTATCATCTTATAAAATTACTCTAGTCAGTAAATGAAATTAAAGCATAAAATTAGAATACCACAAATTTGCAACCTCCAATGGATTATTGGATCTAGGCATTTAGAAACGACTGCTCATATCACAAAAATACACTCAGACATCGAGTGTCTCCTGATGAAAAAGCACAAAATCACTGATAATCTTGCCAAAGTAACCAAACTGAGTGTGGCCAAGCCTTGGGAACCAGCTGCCAATTTGCAGCAAATAGAGAGAACAGAGGAGCACGACGAGGTTGACCGTGAGTGTGCCATTAGCACCCAGCAGACTGATGGAAAACTGGACAGGTCAAATGTCCTGGCCTCTTCAACAGAAACTTTTTAAGGAAAAGAAAAGGACAGAGGGAGAATCTGATGATTAATATAAAGCTTAATATAACATGTCAAATAAAAAGAGATGGTCAATTCTAAACTGCAATGTCTAGAGATGCACACTTGTCTTCTAAATCTACCCAGTATTTGGTTATTATAAAAGTCAGGATAATAGTTAATTTGAGGGAAAAAGAGGCAGTAATTTATGATGTGATGGGTTCCATGGAGAGCTTCTTGGATACCTGGCAAAATGCTATTTTTTTAAGTTGAGTGATTCATTAAGCTATACAGTTGTTTTATGTGGTCTCTGAACTTCTACTGTATTTTACAATGGTAAGATTAAAAACAAAGTTCTGCACCTGCCTAATATGAGGTAAGTACATTCCACCCTTCTCTCTCACTGATTACAAACCCCAGATAGAATATATAAAAAAACTATCTGAAAACGTTGAAAAGCAAATAACAGCAGGCAGACCAAGGAGAGAAATCAAAACTCGCATAAAAACCTATAAGGCAGTGAGTTCTTGTTTTGTTTTTTTAATTTCTCCCATATATCTTGCCTCGACTCTAGGGCAGCTTGAATCTTGGAACTGGGAAGTGGGTGCAGACAGAAAAAGCTCCAAGAAAATCTCTCTTTTTCTGGCCAAAGGACCACGAAGGATGGCCCTGCAGAGCAGAGCCATTTTTTCATTCTTATTTTACAAAACCAGCCCTGCTTTGGACAAGCCCCAGTCAAGAGGCTAAACTCCTTTGGTGGTGGTGGTGGCAGTGGCAGCAACAGACTTGCAAGTGCCTAAATCTCAGAAAAAGACACCTTTCATTCTGAACAGATTAACTGGGAAGGGGCCTCCTGTGCTCCAATAAGTGAAAGGGGAAAACTTGTGACTTTTTTTTCTCTTTTCTCATGTTGATTTGCCCCAAACAGATCCGGTGGTGAAAAGTGTGTGATGGTGCAGGAAGCTAAAACCCACCAATCTAACTAGAACAGGAAAAGGAGCCCCTCAGGGCCCGATAACCTGGGAGAAATCGGGCACAGAGGGACCGGGAGAAAGGTCTCCTTAAATCTGTGTATGGAGTCTCAGGCACTTCCCCCAAGCTGTGCGCAAGCAAAACTAACCCAAATCAAACAGCAAAGCCTTTGGGAATAAAACTGCAGTGCAGACCATAGTACGGGTTCCACCCTGCCCCTGATGGCACAACAAACAGCACTTCAAAGGCTCTGAAAACTAAACCGACATTAGAACCACAGCCTGCAGAAGGTGACTTTTGGTCTAAAAATAACTGAACCCCTGTAAAATAAAACAAAAGCTAACATTCTCCAAAGGATTTTAACAGGACTAGACGCCCATGCTATAATATTCAAAAGGCTCAGAATACTATCCCAAATTTCTCAGCATACAAAGAACCAGTGAAAGGTAAACAACTCTGAAGGGAAAAGATAATCAACAGAAGTGAAATTAGAAATGACTCAGATGTTGGACTTATCATACAAAGAGTCTAATGTAGCTATTGTATTCATGCTTCATGAAGTAAGAGGGAATATTGGTCAGGTCTAAAGAAAGATTTAGGTCAGAATCTATGAATGAGGTCCAAGACAGCCTCAGAATTCATTTGTTGTGAAGGAGTGACATCAGGAAATATGGTGGAGTAGGCAGCTCCAAAAACCTGTCCCTCTACACAAACACAGAAAAATCAAACAAAAACTGTCAGAATAACTTTGTCAGAACTCTGGAAAACAGTCAAAGATTTATAGCAACCAAGTTAATGCCGAATCAAATAAAAAGGCAACTTTAAAAGGGTAGGAAAGTTTTATGGTATTTTTATCTGTCCCTGCCCCACTCACTCCACAGCTTGGTGTTGGTCTTAAAGACAACAGGCTGCATTACCAACGTGGAACCTGGTTCCTGGTTCCAGAGGGAACAGGGCAAACTTTATTTGCAAAGAATTGTGTTTTTCTGTTCTAACCTTTTCGGGGACTACCTGAAGGACTGAGACAAGGGCCTGTCTTTGTTTCACTTAACTGGGAACTCACTCTGGGCAGAAAAGCAGCAAGCATTCCTTTAAAACATTGTTAAGCAAATAAACAACCCATAGCAGCCTGGGGCGAAAGATTATGGTTGAGGCATACAGTAAGTTGAAAGCCTTAGAGGAAAAACTGGGGAGAAAGTTTCTTTGGGAAATGAGAGCATTTAAAAGCACCTGTGTATACTGGTGAATTTAGGAAGCTGCACACATGCCCAGGGGAGGAAGCATGCTCAGAAAATCCCTGGGCAGACTCTAAGCTTTTACCTCTGGCTGATCTCTAGGCTCAGTGCGAGCAGGAAGTGAAGGCTAAGGCAGAGTTGCAAACAGGCTGGCTGAGTGTTGAAGGAGTTCCCCCAGCACAGAGCCAATCTGCAAAGACTAGGAATGTTTTTTTCTTCACTCTCTCTCTCTCTCTCACTCTACACACACATGACAAAGATTATAGACTTTTTAAAAATATTTTAGAAAAATCGCCAAGCAAACATACAGCTTCAGTTACAGCAAACAACAAAAACTCTAAAGAAAGTAAAGAATCTGATTTCCAGATTTACCACATTGTAATATTCAAAATGCCCAGTTGTCAACCAAAATCTTTGGAGCATGCAAAAAAAAAAAAAAAAAAACCCAAGAAAGTTGGCCCTTTCACAGAAGAAATTAACAGAAACCGTCCCTGAGGAAACACATGCATTTGACTTAGTAGACAAAGACCTTAAATCAACTGCTGAAATGTGGTCAAAGAGCTAATGGAAACTGAGTAACAATAACTAAGAAAACTAGAAGGACACAAATAGAGACTATCAATAAAGAAATATAAATTATTTTAGAAAAACAAATTATGAAGCTGAATGTACAATAACTGAAATGAAAAACTCACCAGAGAGTTTCAACAGCAGACTGGAGCAGGCAGAAGAGAGAGTCAGAAAATTTAAAGATAGGTCAATTGAAATTACCCAGCTTGAGGAGCCATAAGAAAAAAGATAAAGAAAAATTGATAGAAACTAGAGGCCCTGTGGGACACCATCAAGTGTACCAACGCAAGCATCATGGGAATCCTAGACGGAAAGGAAAGAGAGAATGGAGCAGAAAGCATATTTGAAGAAATAGTGGCCAAAAACTTCCTAAATTTGATAAAAGATATGAATTTATCCATTCTAGAAGCTCAATTAACGCAAAAGATATACACAACCAGAATTCATTTGTTATGGATTGAGTTGGTCAAATGGGATGTTGCAACTTGATGTGTCCAGAAAACCTCTCTTCTTTGATATTTGGGTAGTCTCAAGTCGTGTTTCCACCTTGGAATTATAAGGATAGTGATCATCTATCTAAGAATTAAAAGACTTGAGACTTTTTTGAGACAAATTCTCTTATTTCATCCTTTCCATTTTTTTTTTCCTGAGGAAGATTAGCCTTGAGCTAACATCTGTTGCCAATCTTCCTCATTTTTTGATTGAGGAAGATTGTGTTTGAGCTAAATCTGTGCCAATCTTCCTCTACCATATATGTGGGTCAAAACGACAGCATGGCTGATGAGTGGTATAGGTCTGCGCCCAGGATCCAAACCTGTGAACCAAGGCCTCTGAAGTGGAAAGCACCGAACTTAACTACTATGCCACAGGGCCAGCCCCAAATCGTTTCCATTTTCGAGGCAATTTTAGATGTTCAAAATTTGTTTAGTTTAGGAGCTCAAGTAGTATGACGGAAGAGACACTGATTTCCTCAAGTTTGGAGAACTTATTTATAAATTCATATTCTGGGTCTCCATTTACCTTCAGCAAAGGGAAGAAGGTCCCAGACAATGGGCTTTCTCAAATTACTGAGCCATGAATCTCTATGACTAGCAGTGTATGCAAAGTAAATTTAAGTAAAATGTTCAGATTAAAAGTGGTCATGTCCTACTTCACTGACTATCGGGCTCTATGGGAAACTATTCCCCTCCTGATCCCCTCTTTAAGAAGAAGATATATACAAACACCACATCTGACCGGGCAAGAGAAACAATAGAAAAAATAAACAAATGGGACTACATCAAACTAAAAAGCTTCTGCACAGCAAAGGAAACCATCAACAAAACGAAAAGACAACCTAACAATTGGGAGAAGATATTTGCAAACCATACATCTGATAAGGGCTTAATCTCCAAAATATATAAAGAACTCATGCATCTCAACAACAAAAAAACTACCAACCCAATTAAAAAATGGGCAAAAGACCTGAACAGACATTTCTCCAAAGAAGATATACAGATGGCCAACAGACACATGAAAAGATGTTCAAAATCACTAACTATCAGGGAAATGCAAATCAAAACTACAATGAGATATCACCTCACGCCCGTCAGAATGGCTATAATTAACAAGACAGGAAACAACATGTGTTGGAGAGGTTGTGGAGAGAAGGGAACTCTCATACACTGCTGGTGGGAGTGCAAACTGGTGCAGCCACTATGGAAAACAGTATGGAGATTCCTCAAAAAATCAAGGATAGAACTACCATATGATCCAGCTATTCCACTGTTGGGTATTTATCCAAAGAACTTGAAAACACCAATTTGCAAAGGTACATGCACCCCTGTGTTCATTGCAGCCTTATTCACGATAGCCAAGACTTGGAAGCAACCTAAGTGCTCATCAAGGGACGAATGGATAAAGAAGCTGTGGTATATATACACAATGGAATACTACTCAGCCATAAGAAACGACGAAATCCAGCCATTTGTGACAACATGGATGGACATTGAGGGTATAATGCAAAGTGAAATAAGTCAGAGGGAGAAGGTCAAATACCGTATGATTTCCTTCATTAAGTAGTAGATAATAACAACAATAAACAAACACATAGGGACAGAGATTGGATTGGTGGTTACCAGAGGGGAAGGGGGGAGGGAGGAGGGTGAAAGGGATAATTGGGTTCATGTGTGTGGTGATGGGTTGTAATTAGTATTTTGGTGGTGAACATGATGTAATCTATGCAGAAGTAGAAGTACAATGATGTACACCTGAAATTTTTACAATGTTATAAACCAATGTTACTGCAATAAACAAAAAATTTAAAAAAAAAAAAAAAAAGAAGAAGATATATAAAGTGTTCAGCAGAGTATAGGTGTACAACTAGCATCATGAGAGATTCTGGAAACCATGTAATATGTGGAATATTTCAAGAATATGTTCAGTTTGGGAAATTGAAGGGATTCTTGGTAACTGGATTCAAATATTTCCACAGTTAAATTAAATCAAGAATATACTGGTGATTTGCTTTGTTTATTTTTACAACAGGTAGAAATTTATAGAGTTCAAATTTACCAGGAGGTGAATTTCAATTCAGTTCTAACAATTAGAACTGTGGGATTAAAAAAAGAATGAAAAGAAAAGAATTATCTGTCTTTATGAAGAAATAAGCTGCTACTCATTCATTCGTTCAGTCACCAAGCATCTATCAACTCAGTGCACACTGCATGTTAGGCACTACATAAGATGTGATGAATTTAGTAGTGATGAAGTCAGTGCCAACTATCTTCATCTGTAAATCCTGAAATTACTCAGGTGTTCTAAACCAGAATTATAGGTACACAAGAAGCCTGCTAAAATTTTTAACAAAGTCATATAGGTGTGTGTGTGTGAGTGTGTGTGTGTGTGTGTGTGTGCATGGGCGCACGTGACTATGCATATATTTTGGAGAGGGGGAAGACAAGCCATACGTCTTATTAGATTCTTACAAAACATCAATAGTTGAGGTGGATTTTCCAAGTTTCCTACTTGGAAAATTGTAAATTGTAAATTAACCAGTCACAACTTGAAAAGGACTGGAAGAAATGTTTTCTTGTGTTTCCATGTACATGAAATGTTAAAACTAGATAAACCTTCAAGGTAATGCTGAGCAGGGGGTTATTACCCACCTCTATATTTGAATTAA